>NC_091799.1:84396363-84699393 GCF_041296235.1 Equus asinus
TGAGTAGTAATATGTACTTATTGTTTTAAGGCTCTGAGTTTTGGCATGGTTTGATACACAGCATTAACATAACAATAGATAACCGATAAACCTCCTGTAATGATTCTTATTGAATGCACTTAAACCAAGTATTGCAAATTTCAAGTTATTGATCATTAATGGAGGGGCTGGAAATTAGATAAAACAGTTTTTTTAAAAAGCGAGAATTACTCTCCTCTGATTAGAATAAGACAATTAATGGGATTCCCATTGTTGCTGTATAAATGCAGGTGACACCAGGTTCTTCTTTCTATTTTGAATTCTGACAAGTCGCATGGAAGTGAGAAGAATATAAGAGAGGTAGACACCTCTAGGGAATTACTTTGGTAGCCAAGCAAGGAAGACACTGAGGTAGCAGACAGCTGCCATGTGATGGAACCTACAGGGACTGAATACCGGACCCTGAAAATCTGTTTACAAGACCAGGTGAGAGTAGTATTTTCACACTTTGGGTCTCTTAATAGAAAATAATAGAAGAATTATAATAGTTATAATTATAAGTTATAACTGCTAAGGCAACTTTTCCCAAAGAGAATTATTTATAGATTTCATATGAAAAAAAGGGTTCTATGTTCAGGAAAGTTTGGAAAACATTGGGTCAAACAAAGTGGAACATATTTTTTTTTTTTTAGCTTCAGGACTTCTCAGACTCTTTACTATACCATTTGTATTGTGAATCCCCCAAAGGAACATATAGTGTGCAATATTCTCCAAGTTTATTTGACCGTAGGACTCTTTTTTTCACAGGGTATTTTGCAGGATTATATTTTCACCAAGCACACTTTGGGGAATGCTAAATTCACGGTTTGTAAAGTGTATAATTTTTACTTCCTTTTTTAGAGTTTTAAAATCTGTTCTATGAAGATAACCTTTCACCAGTGTATGTTTTAGTGTGCATACTTATTTGCTAAAAAACCCCACAAAGCATAACCTAGTGAAAATTCATGGCATTGTATCAATAATTTTTGGGGGGGTTTTAAGATTTTATAATATGATGCTACATCTTTTAATACTTGTCTTTAATTGTGGGGCAAATATAATGATAACTTCGATAAGCATTCACGTGTGGAAAAACTTACCATGTGCCAGGCACTGCGTGAATTGCTTTACATACGCCATTGCAATCACTCAGAAAAACTCTTTGAGTTCAGTACAGTTGTACTATATTTAAGGACGATGGAATGGAAGCTTACAGAAGTATGGCCTTGCCACAAATCAACTTATTTAAAAGAGACAAAACTGAAATTCACGCAGTTCTAGCCTATGCCAACATCTGCTCACTTAAAGACTGGGCATCAGTAACCAGTACGCACACTGTTGGGTTTTAGAGGAACACAGCTCTGCCTAGAAAACCACACTTGGTGCCAGAAAACTACCAAGGAACAAATTCATCTTAGAGTTAGTAAGTGAGTGGGTTAGTGAAGAGAAGCATATCTGAAGATGGTTTTGAAACTCAGCAGGGTTTAGTCTAGACTGAGCGTGGGCATTGAGATGAAGGGGCTCAGTTAAGGTTAACTATGTTGTGATGGGTGAATTACCAGTAAATTATAATTGTGAGTAAATGTTGAGCACAGCAGAAAATGTCATTTGCAAAGAAAGAAAATAGGTGTTGTATATAAAATATTTTGGCAGATGTGAGTGCTAGTTGAGGTGCCCCATAATGTATGACCAATTAGTGGCTTTTTTTTGACAGTTTTGTAGATATAAGTATGAGATGGAATAAACCACACATAGTTATAGTGTACAATTTGATGTTTTGACATGTATACATCCACAAAACCATCGTCATTAAAGATAATGAATACTTACCACCTCAAAAGTTTCCTTATGTTCTTTCGTAACTCCTCTCTTCTACCTCTCCCCGTCCCCTAAGTACTGGGGTGACCACGGATCAGCTGCCTCTATAGATTAGTTTGCATAGTATAGGATCTTAAATAAATAGAATCAAACAATATGTACCCTGTCTTTGTCTGGCTTCTTTCATTCAGCGTAATTATTTTGAAACTCATCTATTCTGTTATCTGTATTAACAGTCCATTATTTTTATTGCTGAGTAGAATTCCCTTGTAAACTCATCACAGTTTGTTTATCCATTCACCTATTAATGGACATTTGGGCTGTCTCCAGCTTTTGTCTATTACAGACAAAAGTGATGAAGATTCATGTACAAGTCTTCCATAGACATATACTTTCTTTTATCTTGGGTGAACTTAGAAGTGCAATGGGAAGATAATACAGTAGATGAATGTTTAACTTTTCAAGAAACTGTGAACTGTTTTCCAAAGTGGGCTCATCTTTTTACATTCCCATCAGCAGAGTATGAGAGTTCTTCTTTTTCTATGTCCTTGCCAATATCTGGTATGGTCTAGCTTTTTGATTTTAAACATTCTAGTAGATCTTTAGTGTAATTTCATTGTGGTTTTAATTTGAATTTTGACTAATGATGTTAAGCATTCTTTCATATGCTTATTTGCCATCATATATCTTTTTGGATGAAGCGTCTATTCAAATGTTTGTCCATTGTTTTCATTGGGTTATTTGTTTTCTTATTAAGTTTTGAGAATTCTTTATAAATTCAGAATAACTGGCTTACTTGATCATTTTTCTTATAATGAAATGAGGCTTTTGTTTATTTTTTAATTTTGATTCATATGCGTGGTCTTTCTAGCCAGAGAGATAGGGCTTGCTTCATTTGTTTTTTCTATTTGTCAAAGGCTTCCTCAGGTCCTCACTGTCAGGGGATCTGGGCATGTCCCCAGCATGGGACACTGTTACCTATTATCCTTTAGGGTTTTCTTTTCCATAGCCTCCGGGAGTTTCCTCACATGCCAAACAGCACTTAGTTGGACTCCACTGAAGTTATCCCAATCTGAGATGTGGCCCAGGAACTCTGAAGGCCATAAGCTGGGCAAATGTAGGGTCACATAATTTATGTTCTGTTAATCAGGGATCACTGCCATTTATTGTATGATGTCCTGTGTCCTGCAAATTGTTGTTTCATGTATTTTGTAATTTTTGCTCATGTTAGGCAGGAGGGTAAATCTGGCCCCTTATTACTCCATCTTGGCTGGAAGCAGATGTCTCGTTAACAGTTTTATTTTTATTTATGACAATATTTATTTTTAACTCTACTGATTTCTATGTTTTTACTCTTCTCCTTTCATGAGGGTAGGCTTTGTAATTGTCTTTGTTTTATTTTCCCTTATATTTTTTTCATTTATTGTTTGATTTCTTAGCTATTTATCAAAATATATTTCCATATCTACTCTGTAAATGATACTGTGCTAAATGCTGGAATTGCAAATATATGAATGATTTCTCTGCTTTCTCTTATGGTTTAGGTTACAAAGAAAGGCAAAAAAGAAGCAAAAAAAAAAGTTACAAATTAGAAGAGGGTAAGTGCTTGCTTTGATTCCTTAATGATTGGATTTTATCTCATGTGTTCGAGGGCAGAAATTGTCTTATTCAGTCTTGATTGGTGCCAAGCACAGTGTCTGGAACCCACTGGGTGCTGAAGGTAGATAAATAATTGCAAACCAAGAGGATAAGTGCTTGCATTCATTCCTTCCGGATTCGTAACAGTTGGTGTTTATTCTATGTGCTTGAGTGCAGAGGCTTTTATTCAGTGTTGAACTAATGAATGAGATGTTCTTTGGATGGCTAGTGGAGATGGGGACATCAGTCCAGGAAGTTAGGAAAAAACATGGAGGAAGTGTGTTTTGAAATGAGACTTGAGAGATGAGCAGATCTTCTCTGGAAGGAGAGGGCTAGAAAGAGCATTTCAACAAAGTTTAGAAGATGGAAAGAGGGTGATTCATTGAGGAACACTGAGCAGTTCAGAGTGAACAGAATAGAGGTTACATATGTGTGTTTGTGTGTGTGTGTGTTTGTGTGTACATGTGAGAAGAGATTTTGCTGCTTGGGAGAATTAGGGATAGAAAGAGAAGGAAATAAGATTAGAAAGAAAATAGATGCTGTATTGTAAAAGGTCTTGAAGTCATTACAAGGAGTTTAGCTTGTATTATGCAAGCAAGCAAGAGTCAACTTGAATCCTAAATTAAGATCTGCTGTTTGTATATAATAAGTGGTAGAAAGTGGTCTGTTGATAAGCAGGAGACACGAGGCAAGAAGACCAAGTAGGAGGCTATAGCATAGAAAATGCATATATCAATAGAACTTATAACCCAAATCAACCTGGGATAGCATATTCAATAGTCCAGACTAACACTAAGCAGAACATTAATTACAATGTTGGAGGAAACTTTAGTAGGCCATACATTAGAAACTTACTCAGAAAAGAAAGAGTATAATTTATATGATCTGAGCAGCAGAATGACTTGATCTTGTAAATATATTTTTATTTCCATTTAAGATATTTTAAAGTGTGTGTTTTAAAACTGTGCTATACTTGACCCCTATAGAAATATTAGAGATTATTTGGTAGAACTTATTCATCTTACATCTTCCCCATACTGACAAATAACAAATCTTGATAGCACCATCTTACCCATTCACTTTGTTTTATATGTACATGTGAACATACATGCATATATACATAAAGGTGTATATTTATACACTTATTAAACCAGTCTTCTCTGTCTTCTTCATCTCTGACAACATATATGACCATTTTATTTTTTATAATATAAATTATTAGAGAACAGCATCTGCTTAAAAACTATGGAATTATTGGATGGATAATAACATATTTCTGAAGATAATGTTTGATTCGTTGCTTTACTAGTTTGATTTTCTAAAGATGCTCATAGATTTTGTCAATTCATAGTTACTTATAATTTTCATATTGAGATATACGCATTATATATGTAATAATTATTATTAGTTATTCAAACATGCAGTTGGTCATTTAAAATGCATCTTTTTTAGACTATCATTCTTAAATAATGCAGTATAATTTCAGTTGTAGGACAACTTCATACACAATTGTACCTCTAAATAGTTACGACAATAATCATAATTTATGTTATGCTTTAAAGTTATAGTCGTTTCCTTAAAATTGATAAGATTTTCAGTTATTTAACAATCATAAATTTTCATAAATAGTTGTGATGAATGGGATAATTCCAAGATCCTTCAAAACCTAGTGTTATTTGTACATACTCAAAAAATACGTTATACGATTTTATTCTTGAATTGGTCCCGAAATTTCTTAGCTGGGTTACTTGATCATTTTTCTTATAATGAGATGAGGCTTTTGTTCAATTTTTCCTTTTGATTCATACACATGGTCTGTCTAACCAGAGATAAGGCAGATCCTGGAGATCTGGCTTGCTTCATTTGTCCTTTCTATTTACCACAGTGTTCCTCAGGTCCTCACCATCTGGGTTTGGGGCATGTTGAGAATCTGCAGGAATTGCCTCTGAGGCTTAAGATTACAGTGGAGATGCCTAAGAGGTTTAGCTTTAGACCTTGCCGTCAGCTTTTGCCTTAAAATGGTCAAGCCAAACAGTATTACTGAGAATTAACACTTGTTTAAAGTACAAGATAAAAACCTAAAAGTAACACTATTTTGTCCAAGGTAACCATCTCTAGATATCCTTAAAATTTGTTTTAACCTCATTTATTAATAAAAATGTATTTATCTTTTACGTGTGTCAGACACTTCCATAGCTGCTAGGAATTAAAAAAATATTTCTAGGAATTCAAGAATAAAAATAGATATTGCACTGTAAAAAAGGAAGTGTTTTATTTTAGAGCACTGTAGATATAAAGAATATTGCATTATATATATAAATAAGTAAAAATATATAATTCAATTTAAAACAAAAATGTTAAAAAATAGATCTTTAAACACATCACACAATTGGTTTCTATTGTTTGGTCCATATCACGTTTTCTGTGGTTCATACAATTTATTTTCGCAGAAAAAAATAGCAGAGTAGCTTATCGTGGCCACCTTTCCTGCCTCTGCTAAGCTACTGCTTCTTTGCTTACTGGCTTTGCCCTAATGTTTTCCCTAGCTACTTAGCTTCTCTTCTCTCTAATTTACAGTTTTGGTTGTGTGTGTGCTTGTGTGTGCATGTGTTTATACGGTGGTGGTGGTGTGCTAATAAAAATTCCTAGATTATTTTCACTTCCCATTCAGTCCTCAGGACTGCTGGTTGGGTGTGCGACTGGTGTTATTATATAAAGTGCACTATGCCATAACTTTCTGTTCTTTCCTTGGCTAACAGTTTCTAATGTTTATGGCATGAGGTCGACTGGTTGTATGGTTGTTAATGTTGAATTATGAGTTCTTTTTCACTCAACCGCTTCTGTTGTTTTCATTCATTTTATAACAATTGGAGAAAGGAAATGATTTGTTTCAGCTTTACTTTTCCATCTTTACCTAAAAATCTGGGCTAACTTATGAAATAGCCATTACATTTCTGAGCAATTTAAGCCTTGACTCGAATGTAATGAAACATAGATCGTTAAAAACAGACTTAATCTTTTGATTTCTCTACATACGGAGTCCTCGACAGGAGTGTGTGTTCCAGGGGAGAGCAAAAGAGGAAAGAACTAAATTTCTTTTCACCGTATTGTGACATGAAAGTGTAAATGCCACATATTTAATCAATCAACCAATCAAGCAGAATCAGACTGCCAGCATTGAATTTGATTATGTAACAATCTCTATATAAGATATGGTCCTTGTTCAAAATGAACTTTCCTTTTACTTAAATTTTTATACAAGAAATGTATAGTCCAGTTAAAAGGTTGTCAGAGGGGAGAATCTTTAACTAAGTCAATGAAATAGGTGAGAACGAATTCCAGGGGCTATTCATTTGTGTTTTTCTCTTTATGGAGCTGGGTCGTTCAAGGGTTTTCTCTGCCTTTGAAAGTTGATGTACCTTGGCTTAGAATTCTCTGTTGTTGTTTTGGGTGTCAATTCACTCAACGCCACCATCAAGAATAAATTAACTCAGTCAGTGATCTTCTAAGAAAGAAATGATAATAACAGGGAAGAGCAGTTAAAATGAATGTTTTGTCGGATTTATATTTTAAACATGTATGAAATACTCATTTTTAAGTATTCTGAAAATGCTTTTTACACAAGCTTGTTCATGAATGAGTTTCTGGTTACATTTTATATTTAAAATAATTTCTGTGTATTATGTCATTTAAAAAAAGTTTTTGTGTTTGGAGTAAGAGAATATTTCAGTTGCACTTCCTGCTTTTTAATTTTTTTGCTTGAAATTGCTGTAAGTACACCTCCAAAATTCAATGTTTTGGAAAGGAAAGAAATTCTTTCTTCTCATTAATGTTTTCATAATTAGGTACACACTTACTCTTTTTATTTTTTCCCCAGGAAAAAATTTCACCTCTCTGGGCATAAAATTGGATTTGCCCTTTTAATTATGTAATTGATGAGCAAATATTTATTTTGCGTTTTTTGCACAGCATTGCTCTGGACATTTTGGAAAGAATTACAATCTAGTTGAGTAAACAAGATCACACTTATATAGAGATTTTGTTACATTGTAAGTGTGAAATTTCAGAAAAGTGCCAGTCACTATGGTGTGGAGCACTCTAGGAGGGTCTTATGAAAGGGGTAAGGCTTTAGTACAGAACCTTAAGGAAGGAAATGTATCTGGAATGACCAAATAGAAGTGACCATTCTCAGCTGGCAGAAGGGAAAAAGGAGGTAGTAGTGGGAAAGCAGTCAGAGGTACCAATTAATAAAGAAGCAAGACATGTTGAGGGCTGGATGAGACTTGTTTTGACTAGAAAAGATGAGCCTTTCAGGTGAATGACAAGAAATACTATTTTGTGTGTGGTCAATTGAGTTTATGGTTAATATCAGGCTGCAGAGCTGCAGCTTAAGGCAACAAGAGATAGATAATGAATAAATAAGTAGTGAAATGAAATTATGAGTGCCTGAAATCTTATCAAGTAATTTGGATGGAGTTTGAAACGTAGAGAAAAGATTCAAGAAAGCCATCTGGGATCCTGGCTTAAATATGTCATCCTGACAGAAGGAAGGCTTTCATTGGCCATGGTGGTGGGGTAATTGAAAAGTGTAGAATCTGATGGACCTCAGAGGAATCATCTTCTGATTGGGGAAATTCTAATCATGGAAATATAAACAATGGTGAAAAACAGGAAGAAAGACTGACTTTTCCTCAAGATATGGAAAACAAATGTCTTGATAGCAAAGAGAGTCTTAAGAATTAGAAGTATTTAGGAGTTGCCTAAATAGCAATTATTACGGGATAGATACTCTGCTAAATCCTTTATATTCATTATCTAAATTAAAAATTGAAAGAGTGGTTTTATAGTATTCTGATATCAATCAAACACGGATATTTTCTTTTAATTTTAAAAAGATATTGTCTGCCATTTATTTTTTGTTTAAATGGTATATAATTGTCTTTGGTTTAAAATATTGTTCTTAACACAGATTAATTAATTTTCTACACCAAGGTTGGTTTATGGACTTTTCATCTCATCCCTATGATTTATCTTCCTGTTCTGATTGTATATTCACCATTTTAAATTTATTAAAATTTATTATGATGATTTCTAAGTCATAAATAGAAAATCTATTGACTTTTTGAGGAGTTATACTGTCTCTAGTCAGCTTACAAAACTCTCTTAGTAATTATGATAATTTCTAGTTGATTTTCCTGGGTTTTCAAAGCTGCAAATCATATCCTCTACAAATAATGATAAATTAATCTCCTCCTTTCCAAAACGTAAACTTTATTCATTTTTGTCTCACTAGCTTAGCTAGAACTTCTAAAACTATATTGAGCTGTAAAAGTATTAGTAGGCATTCTTTCTTTTATGAGTATATTTATGTTTCCATATTAAGCATGCTGTTGGTTATTAATTTGAGATATGCATAGCAGTTGTATACTTTTAATAGCAATTTCTGAGATGTTAGAATGTTTTATTTAAAAAGGATATTGACTTTCATTATATGACTTTTTGACAACAAGATAATTACGGTTTTCTTTTCTTATCTGCTGAGATGGTTAATAATAGTGAGTATGTTACATTTCAGACAAGCTTGAAATAAAGTCAACTCAGTCACGATGTTTTATTATTTTAATGTATTAATTGGATGGATTGGCTAGGTCTGAAGTTTCCTGTCATTGAGTTCTGTTTTCAGATGATGATATCAAAAGTCATACTAGTGAAATGAATTGCAAAGTTTACACTCTTTGATGTTCCAGAACTCAAAATACTGTTCTTTGAAGATTTTGAAAGAAGTTATTGATAAAAGCTTTTATGTCTAGCAACATGGTTGGAGCAAACTCATTGGTCAAAAATTTCTTAACAGCTTTCAAATTTTTGTCTTCTTATTGAGTTATTTTTTGGATATTTATATTTTCTTGGAAAATATCCATTTCTTTTCAACTTTTAAATATATTAGTGGGTATTCTCTTCTTTCTTTCTGCAGACAGGGAGTTTAGTTTAATTTGGCTTGTGTGTTTATATTGCCTTTCTTTATTAGACTTTCCAAAGGGCACTCTATTTTATTGGTCTCGCCTATAACTGCGTTTTTAATTGTTTTCTCATTCACTAATTCTACTTGTAATTCACGCTATTCTTGGAATTATTTTGTTGCTCTTATTCTAACTTCTCTAGCTAAGAGTTTAGTTCAATTATTATTTTCTTTCTAGTCTAACAACTTCAATATTGATAGATATCCCTATTAATTTAAGTAACTTTTAATATGTAGTTCTTAATTTTTAGAGAGCCTATAACTGCAACTTTGATTTCCTCTTTAAAATTTAGGTAGTACATTTGTATTGTCAAGTGATTTAATTTTTGGATTGTGTAATTTGCTATTCAATTCTGGTACTATTTAATTGTGAGCAGAGGATATAATTTATGTAATTAAAAGTTTCCATATTGGAAGAAATAAAGCATTCATTCACCTAATAAGCAAGTAGGTAGGAAAAGGAACTAATGATTCCCAAACTTTACTGAACATCAGAATCACCTGGAGAGCTATGCCGGCCCCACCCCTAGATTTCTGATTCAGCAAGTCTGGAGTGAGTCTCACTAATCTTTATTTGTAACAAGTCTCCTCGTGTTGCTGATTCCCCCAGTGTGGGGACCACACTCTGAGAATCAAAATTATAAAAATATTTTTGAGTTTTAATCAGAGGATATTGTACTTAATAAAACTAGAAATTATAGCTATTAGAGCTCTTTAGACAAAGGAAGTGATTTGATGAAAGCAAGTTTTCAGTAAAATTTATTTGACGAGAAGTTGAAGAACAGTTTGGGTGGAATTAACAGACCCTAAACTTGGGATAATAAATTGGAGAAACTTTTCAAAGTGTAGGCTAAGGTGGTCATGGGTGAGTAGGAAGAACGTGAAAGAAACAGAAGGAACACATCAGGATGTTGTGTCATTGGATATTGTTGGAATATAATGAGATGGTTTAAGGTCATTCGTAGAGGAAATCTGGGGACTAAGGTGAGGGGAGGGAGGGCACGCAGGGCACAAAATTTAATGAAGCACTTGCTGATTTCACCTCGCTCTTCTGGCCCCGTGTTTTATCAGAGTGAAGGCGATGACTACTTCTGAGGTTACTGCAGGGCATGGAAGAGTGGAATTTCTATTTCTGTTGAAACTGTGAACGTATTCTGCAAATGTCAATTCTAGTAATATTGAAATCCAAAGTCTAAATTTTCAGGATTTTGTCTTCAAACTGCTCAAGTCATAGCTGGATCACTTTGACCAAATGGAAGAGATTGGGAGGATGTGGGATTTGTAACTGTATCTACTCATCTGTGAGGAATAACTGAACTGGCCTGACTGCAGATGGTGAATGGTTTACTAGGGTGATCAGAGCCTGTTATCCTAAGGTCCATCTCTCCTCCATCTCAGTGGAAGAAAACAGCAAGCAACAAGGGCAAGTGGACACAAATAGTGTCAGGAAGGAGGAATTAGCTTCACAAAAATCAGGCAGCCCATGGGAAAGACTCCATCATTAACTGTGTCTCGGAGACAAAATGCATGTCAATAGGAAGGGTCTGGCAGGGAGAGAGCAGCGCCTGCTGTTCTAGAATAGAATGAAAATACTGGGACTCTCAACCAGACTAAGGGAAAAGCCTATATATCCAAATGCACCATAAAATTTTGCCTTAGGCTACTGGAAGAAACAAAGGATTATGAGATAATTTACACATGTATACTGCCTTGAGCACAAACTTAAGCACTTTCCACAAAAGACCAAAGGGAGGGGCAGTAGCTAAGATAGAAAAGCTGTTTTCTAAATCCAGCTTAGTAAATCATTCCTTCAAACATAATAATAAAGGAAAGCTATGTCAATGAAAAGAAAGTAAAAATTGTTATCAAAGGATGTGCCTTCCATGTGTTTTATGTGTGTATATTAAATTCTTTCCAGCTTACTACCATTTGCGTTGACATTATCCCTTAGAAGTCTTTCACTTCTGAAAATATACATCTGGTAAGAAAAACTGAGTCAATGACTTGTGTGTATATAAATCACTTCATTCTTTCCTTTAGAGGCAATTTCAGTCTGAAGGCCTCCATTGGAAAAAATAAATAAAACACAGAAATTAAAATAAAAAAAAGAAAGCAGAAAAGTTAGAAAACATATCCCAAATGACAGTAAATGTTAATGGTCTGATCACAGACACAAAAATTGTCCTTCAAACTGAGGCGTGTATTAAATAGTAATGGATAGATATACTTCTCTGTGAGATCTGATTTGTCTAGCAAATCCTTACTGACATATACTCTCATTTACTACTATATAGCCTTTTGAAAATGCCATTGCAGCAGAGCATAAAAAAGGTTATTTAGATTAAGTATAGTTACAAGATAAGCAGTATACTGAGTTCATTGGACTTCATGCGCACTCATTTAATTTCTACCGCTCCATTACTCTGAATCAAACTGCCCCTGAAAGAACAAGAGGAAGGAAAAGGGCATTAAAAAACACAAATCACAAAGCAGAGAACATTCTTCTTAAAAACGAAACGGTCTCCATGTGTTACCGTTTAATACCATGGAAATACTTTCTTGACTTTTATAGCATGCAAAGAAATTGCACCCATCTATTAAAGAATGCAATAAAAAAAGACTTTGAGGTGGGTTAACATTTTCCAGGTCTTTATCATTAGAGATGGGTTTGGAACTTCAAAACACTGTAAAATATTATAAATTGTATCCATTTGCATCTGTGTGCAGCTTATGGCATAATGAATGCATGACCACTTAACCGTTTATTGAATACAGGAAGAAATACGATGAGATCTTTGGTGATATGTTTTAAGATGAGGCCCAAAGCCAGGCTTTAAAGACAGACAGAGTGCCAAAACAGTTTATCTTCTTTTTTCTTTTAACTGTAGTGCCATTAAGTGCCAGTATGAGGCTTTTTGGACTTCATTTGAAATTCAAGTAATTAATATAACTAGAGAAAATAATTTTGAGAGGGATAAAGTATTGTGGTAAAGTATAAACAGGAAAGGCCTGAAGTTTAGAGGACAGAAAATGACACAGCCACTACAAAAGTTATACTGGCTGATTTAAGTAATCGTTAAGACCTTTCACATGTTCGGTTTGCATTTGACAGTGGCTGAACTTTATTAGTCTTTAATGGCCTTCATTAAATTATATTCAGTATCTAAGAGGCTACGCATTGAATGGGGGTTATGAGGACATTCTCCTTTACCGACATACATACCTCAACCAAGGAGGTATGAACCTTAGCGTCTGGTTTTGGGGAATAGCGTGCTTTCTATCTTATTTCAGACAGTGGACAAATGGCAGTTTTTATAGATTTTCTTTCCATGGGCTCCTTCCTAGTAACATTTAAACAAACAGCGTCTGTCTTTAAAAAAATCCTGTCATTGACTCTTCATCTCCCTTCAGTTACTGCCCTAGTTGTTATTGTTCTTTGTATCATCCTCCTCACAAATAGAAAAGCATTACCTTCTCACCTCTAACCATCTCCCCAACCTTCTGTAATCTGGCTTCTTCACTGACCTTTCTCCCCTGCTTAGCTCACACCAAGGTCACTAGCAACTGCCATGCAGATAAGTCAAATATAAACTCTCAGTCACTATCTAACGCATCTCTCTTTTATCAGTTGCTACCAGATCACTATATTTTGTAAAGAAAAAAACCTTTTCTTTTTTCATCATTTTTCCACATTGACCATAAATGTGTAGGCTCCCCTGAGTTCTTTCCTAAAGCCGATTCTCTTCTGAATCTGTGACTTCTCACTAGGAAACTCATTCCCTCTCTACCTTCAGTTTAGGATCCCAAAATACCTATCTGTGGCTAGATTATAAACTCATGAGAACAAGACAGTATCTACCTTGGCAGTGTCTACACAACACCAAACAGTTCCTCACACGTCGCAGGCTGTCAGTAAACATCTATTCCTGGCTAGCTGATACTTCCTTCTGATCACTAAGCCCATACAGCAAACTGCCTAGAAGACATTTTTAATTGGAGGTCTCTATGTTACCTGGACTCAGAATTTCCTAAAGTGAATTCATCAACTCCACAAACTGCTCTGAACCCGCCCCCCCCCCCCCCATCTTCTCCTTTCAGGGGTTGGGAGGCAGAACCTGCTTCTTCAGTGTGCTTCCTAATTTATATCATGGTGCCACCAGGCACCTAGTTGCCAAAATGAGTACCCTGGGAGTCCTTCTTAACTCCTTTCTTTTCCTCACTTATTTCCTTGTGGGCCACAATGTCTATCTTTCTAATCCCTCCCTTCTCTCCATCCTCACCACCAGCATCATATAAAGGAACAAATATTATTTTAGACTTAGACTCCTTCAACTGTCTGCCAAATGTTTTCACAAATTTCCAGTTTTAAACCAAGATTTTTTCCTACTGGGTAAATTTCATTTCCAAATGCCTTATGCCTTACAGTATTGGGAATCCTTGGGGTCAAAACAGTGTGCCTCATGGGAAATTTCACCAGGATTTTGATTCCTTTTTATAAAACTTAGTCTTTCATAAAAGGAGGAATCCTAGTTTACTGACTCTTTATAGAGGCATGAGAATTGCTATATGTGTTTACATTAATCATGGTAATTAATGTAAACATTAAACATGGTTTTCTTGTCAAAAATGACTTCTAAATTACCCCAGTTCTGCCCTGCCCAGGGGAGCCTGCAGTTGTCTCAAAGGTTCTGTATATTAACTGGCAATTTATCATACAAACATTCATTAATTTGCCCAAATTATTTGGTTTTCATTTGTATTTCTGACTACAATACCTGTCTTATGGTAATAAATCCTTTTGCTCACCTTAGTTCTCCCTTATTCTAACTCTAAGGAGCTCTCCCTTCTGTGTGTATGTTGGTGTTTGATAAAGGAAAGCATAATTCCCTTAAACAGTAACACAAATTTGTATCATGTTTAAGATGGTTCTTCTCCTTTCAGAACTGAAGAATCCTGTTATTTGTTTTGTCTTCATATCAAAGACCACATTCAACCCATTCTTAAAATTATTTAGTTGCCTTAATCTCTGTATTTGAATAACTATCAGTTCCATTCTAATGGTTTTTCACTTTCTGCTTCAACCTGGCAATGGAACAGGAGGACTTTAAGAAACAATTAGAACACATTGTCCGTATCTGAATTTTGTCATCACGTTAAATCCTTAATGTGGCTAACCTGTATCTACTCTGATGCTCTAGCTGTTTATTGCGTAGGGTTATGACTACTTGACTATTTCATTCTTGTGCCTTTTCATTTTTCTTCCTAGGGCATTTGCAGTTTAACATGGATTCTCTACAGAGGACTGTAGGAGGATTATGATGGACCCAAATAAATAACTCTTTATTCTTAAGCACTTTGGTGCTTAGATGGAGAAAATTATATTTTCTCAGTGGGACTTGCCCTGGAAGATTCTAATCAACACAACAGGAAAATTTCCTCTTGCCTACATATGAACTTGGCTTTCCAGAGAGTTCGTATTAGTAAAAGACAATGTGGCAGCATAGGAAGGAAGCACCTGTGCTTTTAAACTGGTTATGTCCTTCTAAAGAGTTGCTGGTTCATTGTAAAATTGTGAGGCTTGGGGCAAAATTTCCCCTGGATAAGAATATAAAAAATATTTATAACTTGAAGACTAAGACATTTTTAATGTAAGAAATATTATAACTGAGACATGAGCCACCTGGCTGTCCCCCAAGTCCTTGGTTCGCTTGAGTAGATAGAACCTCTAAGCCATACATAAATTGAATGTCTATTTCTCCTGAAATGGAAGTCCAGCTTACCTCCCAGTATCTTCAGGGATTTTTAGTGGGGGCTTAAATTTCCCCAGGACTTCTCTGGTCCCGACAACCTTTGCTCATCAACCTGATCTCCGGAGTGTATGCCACTGAATGCATATGCTATTCTATTTCTGCAGTGGGTCACCCTGCTGCACACCACTCACCACTGCTACAAAGAACTGATTATATGGGCAGCAGCTTCTACTAAACTTTTAGAATAAAGAAGAGGGGTTACTGTTTAGCAAAGAATCCAAAGCATTTTTGAGCAAGCTTGGGAGTCATTGACTAGGCAGTGATATTTCCCCAATACAGATTAACGTGTCTGTTTTTATAACCATGAAAATATTAAGTGAGTTTATAATTTTATAATCTGCTGTACTTTTTTTTCTCAGAGTATAAAATCTGGGGTTTCCTAGATATTAAAATTTAAAGTTGAGATGAAGTTACTTGTAATTATAGAGGAGGTAAGGAGTCAAAAACAATATTATCTAACAACCATTCACCAATATATGAAATATTTGGAGGATATTATTGAATATGGGGGTTATTTTGGAATAGAAACAACTGTTATTGTTAGGGATAGCTACATACACATATGTGGAGTGTGTCTTTGTTTATCTATTCAATAGTTGATAGGCAATAAAATATTCAAGATCACATTTCATGCTTTCTGGATACTAATTTTCAAAATCGTGACAGAGCATGAAAATTTTCATAATGTAACGCATTTAAGAAGAAATTAAGAATTTCTTATAAACCTGTAGTTTCTTTTTTGAATATACATGAATCTCTCTCCAGGAACGTGGCAATTCCAAGCTTCTCTGGCCTTTGTGTTCATCCAACTTCCTAGGTACATAATGCATAGAGCTGGAGAGTCTGCAGACTAAATGTGTACAGCTTAATGACAGGGAAATTTCAATATATAGAATAAAATGTCTAGGCAGCATTTCAACATCAGTCAGTGTGGTTAAATAAAATGTTTAAAAACCTTCAATATGCTCATTGTTCTTTAGAAAAGTCAAAAAGATGCAAAGCAGTCATTGTTATCTGTTTTAATTTTTAAAGATTAGTGGTTTCACTGTTTAAAAATTTTAAAATCATTCAATTGCCATTTCTACATCTTCTATGCCTATCTTTCCCTTAATCACACATCTACAGACATAGTCTTGGTCTCATTTGAGTCTTGTGAATCATAAGAAGTTTAGCTTTATTTTTAAATTAAGATTTTTTTAAAACCTGATAGAAAGAAATAATAACATCATTTGTTTTATTATTGATATTTAGTGCTTTTCATTTAATTTGGAGACTTCCAAATTTGCAATAGTGAAAGTAGTGATTAGTAGAGAATCTTTGAACAGTCACCTTAAATTTTTTAAATTCAAAATTTGAACAGTAAACTTACTATGAAGTTCCTTGAGTTTTATTTGAAGGTTTAAAACATAATAAAATAACTAAGATAATATAGCATACATCTGTTTACCCACCGCTCTGCTGTTTTTGTTTCAAATTTGTGTACAATAATTATTAAAAGTAAAGTTGAATTTTCAATCCATTCCCCACTGCCATTAGGCAATCTTGCTCTCCAGAGGTAACTATTGTATAGCTTTTAATGTATGACTACGTATGTCTTCATGATTGCATGTTCTGCATGTGTTTCATCAATTACATGCAAATACGAATAATTTTAACATTCTGTTTTTTTTCACTCAATATAATATTTCTGAGATTTCTCAATGTGTTTAACAGCTGTAAACTAACCCATCATACGGATAATAATGGTTTTTTCTAATTGAATGCTTTGAAATCTAATGTTCTGCTGTAAACATTGCTATGGAGAACATCCTTATATACACTACCTAATATACATGTGCAAGTGTTTCTCCAGGGTTCATATATAGACGTGTAATTCCTGGGTGACAGAGCATTCACCAGAAATTACCATTTTGCCCTCCAAAGTGGATTAATAATTTATAATATCATAAGCAGAAACCGAGTGTTCCTGTTTTTCTGTGCTCAGTTCATGAACACTCGACATGTTTAGACATTTTCAATTGTCCTCACTTCCTTGTTTTCTTGATTTTCATTTTAGATTTTCTCGTATCTCAGAGTTCACACAGTTTGTTCTATGATGGAGGTATTTGGCTTTGATCTTGGTTTTGGATAAATGTTCATTTCAACATTCAGCCTTTAGGTATTCAACCAAAATACCTACATGATGTATCTACTGATATATGTGTGTACTGAGTTAAATTAGTATCTTTATACATAAATATGTGTATTAAAAATAAATAGGAAGCGAGACATTGGAGTGAAGTGAGTTGAAGCCAACTCACTACGAATTTTTTAAAAAAGTAGTTATGATCTGGTATTCATTCATTCATATTTTTTTCTTGGTTACTCTTTTGAATTCAGTGATGTTCATATCCCATGCTAATCACCAGTAAAATAGTCAGAACCTTGCATCAGGAGATATAACACAAATTGCAGACAATTCTCCATCCCTCTTTCTGCAATTACCTAAAGATCATTTTGAATTTAAGTGTGTTTAACAAGTGATTTTTTTAAAAAGAAATGTACTTTTATTTAATTAGCTCTTGAAAACGCTGGTGATGGACACAATATAAAACAGTGTATAAATTTTCATGTGAGTTAAGTGTCATTTTTTGATGAGAATTTTTTTTAATGACATCATTCAATGGAGAAGAGTTGATAAAGACTGCTCCACTTTCCCCATGCCTCATCTCTTGGGACAGTGAACAGAGAGAAGTAAGTTGAAGCATATTTGCTTTTGATGACCCCACACTTAGTCTGAATAGAAAACATTATTCCAAATACTCTAGATGGAATTAAACTGACTGGTTATAAATTCCAGATGCTGTTACAGATTATTTAGAAAAACACTTCGCTTTTGATTCATCACCAGCTGAGCTCAGGAATTGGTTGAAAGATGATTTTTAAAAAATTTTTGGTATTCGAACAAAAATCTTAAGTATTTAGACATGTACCTAATGAGAAATGTGCAAAATCTTGTCTGAGGGGTATAAAAACAAATAGTGGCAACAATAAAAGAAAACCTTGGCATATATTAAGTGGTCTTTCCATGGCAGGGACTAAGCTATTTCATGTATTCATTACAACAACTCTTACGAGGTAACGATATTACTATCTCCCCACCACCATCGTACAGAAGAGGAATCTGCTTATCTGTACAGGTTAAAACACACTAAACCACAGATCTAAGAAATAGATCTAAGTGACCCCAAAGCCAACTGTCTATCCACTTTCCTCTACTGCTTCCCTTTAAATTGATAATATACAGGAAACATACCTGTCAATTTATTGAAAAGCTATAGCTTTTTGAATCTAGTGGGCACCATAAAGATGATGTCAGTCTCCTAGATTTATAAATAAGGAGACTATGTTTTAGAGAATGCCAGTGGTTTGAACAAAACCCTACACAATGTTGGCAAATATCCTAGACTCCAGGACACAACGTATTGTGCAAAACAAATTTATTTTCATGTAATATTTTCTGTAATTCCACTTTCTCTTTATAAATTTAATGGAATCTTATCACAAAGTTGGCTTAGCTGCTTATTTTATCTTCATGGTGTTCCTCTTTCCATTCTTCTGGCCACAGTATTCCTTTTGCTCTGGAGACTGTCTCTTCTCTGTTCAATGGAGTTCTGCTTTATGTGATTATTAGTCATAGTTTTCTAGCTCCTGTCAACATGCATGTGGACCCCTGACTTACACCTGGGCGCTCAACGATCCTTTATCCCAGCCATAGTCACTAGCTCAGAAATGGACACAACACCCAAAACAAATAGATCCCAAGGGTTTTGTACAAAGGCACTGGGAACTAAAGTTTCTCTCTTTATTCAGTAGTTTTCAAACTGAGTTCCTGTAAGTTTGAACCTGTTTTTAGCTATTTTCTTCAATACTTCAATAGGGAAGAGTGAGATCAAACTGCAGAGACAAAGAGAGAGAAACAGAGAGAGAGATTGATTTAATAATCTCTAACATAGCTCCATCCCTGGATTTCCTTTTACTGGGACTAGTGAAATGCCATTTTGTTTAAATTAATTTGAATAAAAGAGTTGTGACTGAAATTTTTGGATAGGAACTTTAATTTGATAATGACATAGATTATGCTCTTTACTTATTTCTTGCACACTTTCCATCACTTTATTTCTAAAGGCACAGTGGAAGGAAAGGCAATGCTAAATTTATTGTGTAGTATTGTTCATACCTATTTCAAAATAGGCATAAACTAGTTTATACCTCTTTTATTTATGTTTATTTATAAACTTATTTAGAAATAAGTTTTCTAAAATAATGCTAGAAAGTTTGCTTTAAAGTATTTTATTTAGTGTTAAACCAGGTGCCAATGTATAATTATAGAATTGAATTATTATACCATTGTAGGAAACAATGGTTTAATATAATAAATATATTAGTGAAATTTAATCAAATAACTTGCTGGACATATATTTCAGAAATATAATTTTGTTTAGTCTTTCTAAGGTTTCTGATACTTTTAGGATTATGTATTTGCCAAACACAAGTATACCTTACTCAAAAGAAAAGAGACAATTTCTGAAGGGATATTGAAGATTCACTGTACTTTTATGTAGATGTAATGCTTAATACCACTTCAAATTGTCTTCAAAATTAAACAAGTGGTAGAATCCTTTTATAAAATAGATCATTATACAGATGCAAATAGGTCAAAATTTACACCAAGAAATATACATGTATATGAGAAAAGTTAGCATAATAAATATGTAAAGTAGACGATGGTTCCATATTCTGATATTACTAAAGAGTGACAGTATTTTCTGAACTTTCCTTTCCATAATTGCTGGCTCATGTATTAATACTTGGGATGAAAGAAGCATCAAATTAAAACTATTAACAGGTAATATATTAATTTATATTTATTAAGAATTTACTCTCTGCGTTAAGCATTCTACATGCTTTATCTTATTTATTCTTCAAAATCCTTATGACATAATAAGATTTGTGTCTCTGTTTTACAGCAAGAAGAGGAGTTTAAAGAGGATAGGTAACTGGACAGTGGCAGAATCTGGCTTGCATTAAGGTTTCGCTCATGACCATACTCTTAACTCAAACGATATTGTAGCCCAAACATTATCTCTGCCTTTAACTATCAGGATAGATCGCAGTTTTAATCACAACTTCTTGTCCATTTGCAGGGGAAAGAGGCAGCTATTTTCTATCCAAGCACTTTACCTAATTAAAAAAAATTCATCCTCAATATTTGTATAGGTGGCAAATGTGTGTGCATGTCTAATGGTGAATTTATATCCTTAACACACGTGGTTAACATTTAAAGATGCGTATCAAAGAGTACATCTCTTGTATAAGGAATAAAAATTGTGACACTGGCCATTAGAAGGTATTAAAAAATTCATGGCAACTTTTGAAAAAGGAGGAATGTTATTAACCTTGGTGTCTTGACCAAATTACAATTCGGGTAAATACATTTGTCTTCCTTAATCTCCTTTTCAACTTTCAGTTGGGTAGTGTATTCTTAATGGATTTCATTACCAAGCTTCCCTTAGGATTTAAAATAGGACTTATCTTCCAAGACTGGGTTCACTACAAATTTATGTTCTGTAACTCAATTGAGCTGTCACTGAAACTCTTCAATTGTGTGCGTATGTCTCTAATTCATTCTTCTTTTTTATTTTTTGCTTTCTCATTTTGGCTCTTTCCAAACCATTTCCATTCTACTCAAGACCCAAATGCACATTTCGGCTCAGCAATTATTTTTGAATGCCAAGTATGCAGCCACTCTCTTATGCTCAGAAATACTAAGATTTTTTAAATACAGTACTAAGGTATTGTTTGCTACTGTCCATGAGCTTCCACAGCAAAAAGCACTGCTCTTTTACCCTTAAGGAGATGAACTCACCACCTTCTTTCTTGAAAGAAATCACTTATCCAGTGTGCACTTCCTCAGCCTCTCTCTTCCTCAGGAAAGTATCTTCCTATGACCACATCCTTGACTCTTCCAAACTTCACCCTCATCATTCTACTATTTCCGCTTTCTTCATTTCTGACTGTTTTGAAGGAGGGTGTGCACCTTCTTTCCTAAATGTCCTCGCTTATGCTCTTGATCCCTCCCTTCTGCACTGTCTTACTTCTGTCACTCTCAAATCATTCACTTTCAGTAATTACATTTCATAAACATGTAAAATATTTTTTCTTATTAAGAGGAAAACCCCCCCATTCCATCTTGGTTTCTCTAGTGCTGGGGCAATCACACACTCTTTTCATTCTTTTATCACCATGTCCTTACTTCCCATTTTTTCATCAATTCCACACAATATAATTTCCTCTTCTGCCATTCTGTTACAAGTGTTCTACAAAGAAACCAGCAAATTTCAAATTTAAAAATCAATATCCTTTTCTTAGCACTCAAAATTTGTATTTCTCTCTTGGCTTTAACATTGTTGACTGCTCCATCCTTACAAACTCCATGTACCTTCAACTTCCCATACATTTTGATCGTTCGATTTTCTCCTCTTGCCTTTATGAATTCAACTCTCTTGATGGTTTCTCTTCATTTTTCAAATTTTAGTGTAGGATCTTCCCAATGCTTTGTCTTTGGCTTCTTTTCTTTCTGTAATCTCTTTATTAGTGATAAATTTTAATTAGCTAGCTCAATCGAAGAAAAATAAGAAAGGAAAATATATAACATCTGTGTAGTTACTATGTGCCAGTCTTTGGAATAAATATTGTACATAAATAATTTGATTTATTCAGGAAAACAAAACCAGAAATATTATCAGCATTTTACAGATAAAAAGCTAAAGCTGAATACGATCTAAA
Organism: Equus asinus; assembly: GCF_041296235.1. Classification (NCBI taxonomy): domain Eukaryota; kingdom Metazoa; phylum Chordata; class Mammalia; order Perissodactyla; family Equidae; genus Equus; species Equus asinus. The sequence goes on from NC_091799.1 coordinate 84,418,495, forward strand.
TATATTTTAAAATCACCTCTCCTATACCTCGTTTTGTGTTTTCTTACTTAATTCAATTCATTCAGCAATCTCAGAGTTAAATATTATTATCTCTAATGGTTAGTTGCAGTATTTCAGACAAAAGATGATGAGCAGGCTATTCTATGTTTCATAGCAAAATTTCACAGTAGGTCCAGGGCACAAATTCAGGTATATACAAATCCAAAGTTTATGTTCAGTCCTTACAACATCTTGCTTCGAAATGGATTACTCTGTCACATGCTCCTTCACTTATGAAGTCTCTCTGGAATACCATCCTACTTCTCTGAATATGTATTAGTCATATTTATATAGGTATCCTCCTACGATTATATATTCCACACACGTAAATAGCTTAATTTTAATGTTTTCCAAAAACTCACTTCTCTATCTGATATCAGTGAATTTCTATTTCTCTCATGGAAGGCTTGTTTTTATATCAGCATTTGTATTTCTATTTTCAGTTCCTTCCTCTATAACTTCATTTAGGAACTCATGTGACCACACAACACTGATACACAGGGCCAGAAATGGAGCGGAGTATAGTAAGCTAAGAAGTATGGAATATTTAACTTAGTGGTTTAAAAGTACACATCTACATTACCACAGTGTGTCAAATAGTTGGGTCTGTCAAATCCATAAAATCCAATGATGCTTGCTAATATCTTACATGTTAATAGATTGTGAAGGAATATATTACAGTCTGAATGGCTTAAATTCACATTTCCAAGAGTTTTCTTACTTTGCCAAAGAAGCAGGGTGCTATGGACTGAAATATCTCCCCCAAAATCATATGTTTACACCCTAACCCCCAATGTGACTATATCTGCAGATAGAGTCTTTAGGAAGTAATTAAGGTTAAATGAGATCATAAAGTGGGGCCTTACTCTGATAGGACTGTGGTCTTACAAGAAAAGGCAGATCAGGCCGGCCTGTGGCTGAGTGGTTAAGTTGCTGCACTCCGCTTCAGATGCCTGGGGTTTCCTTGGTTGAGATCCTGGGTGCGGACCTAGCACTGCTCATCAAGTCACGCTGTGGGAGTATCCCACACAGCAGAGCCAGAAGGACCTACAACTAGAATATACAACTATGTCCTGGGGGGCTTTTGGGAGAAGAAGAAGAAAAGAGAAGAGAGGAAGATCTCTCTCCCTCCTGCCTCTGCCACCTTAACATGCAGTGAGAAGAGAGCCACCTGCAGGCCGAGAAGAGAGCTCTCACCAGACCTGACCACGCAGGCACCTGGATGGTGAACTTCCAGACTCCAGAACTGGAGAAAATACATTTCTATTATTTAAGCCACATAGTACGGCATTTTGTCATGGCAATCTGAGCTGACCAATACTCAGGGCAAATGGGCATTTTACAGAGCATTTTACAAAGAAAAAAAGAGCAAAGTAATGTAAAGAGTTAAAATTGTGAACATTGAGAAAAATGCCTCAATAACGTGTAACCTTGCTTATAGTTGTCTTTCTGCTAGAGATAGTGCCATTTGGTTTGTAACTCTTATAAAAGGGTAACGACTCAGTGCTTTCTATAACTATCATTCAAAACAGAGGATGGCAATTGCTACATTAAAGATTTAAGGAAAGTGCAAACATTCTAGTCCACATTCAATTTAAAGTAAATGTCAAAAATTCTTGAATAGTAACAACTCATCATGTACCACATGCTTATTCTGTGCCAAAATTTAAGCTTTCTTGCATAACGCTATTCATTGCTACAACGATTCTGAGTTCAGAGTATTGTCTCCACTTTAATATCCATTTTAGTAACATGGTGGCCTAGATACCTGTAGAGACTTGCCTACTTAAAACAGTAATAGTCTAAAACGCAATATATGTGTTAAAAATCTTCTTTTAAGTATCAATAGTATCTCAAAAAGGTAAAATATTTTTCATGCTAGGGACTGAGTGAAAGTCAGAATCCAGAGAGGTAAATGGGACAAGGCTATTTGCTTTTGTCCTTAGACATCTGCATAACTAATGAATCTGAGCTTTGGATTTCATGGCCTTGGTTCACCCCCAAAATAACAAAATTTACATTAGGAGATAATCCTTTCAATAATCTTAGATCCAAAAACACTGCACTCTCAGGGTGAATTCATATCAAACTTGCTTTCTCTCCTTGCTGAAGACTATATCTTACACCCATTAGAATGGCTATAATCACCAAGACAAAAAAACCACAAATGTTAGAGACGTTGTGGAGAAAACGGAAGCCTCATCCACTGCTGGCGGGAATGCAAATTGGTGTTGCCACTATGGAAAATAGTATGGAGATTTCCAAAAAAATTAAAAATAGAAATACCATATGACCCAGCTATCTCACTACTGGGTATTTACCCATAGAACTGGAAAACAACAATTCAAAGGGACTTATGCACTCCTATGTTCATTGCAGCATTATTCACCATAGCCAAGATGTGGAAGCAACCCAAGTGCCCATCGACGGATGATTGGATAAAGAAGATGTTGTATATATACACAATGGAATACTCCTCAACCATACAAAAGGACAAAATATTCCCATTTGCAACTATATGGATGAACCTTGAGGGCATCATGTTAAGTGAAATAAGCCAGACAGAGAAAGACAAACACCATATGATTTCACTTATATGTGGAATATAAACAAACTTAAGGAGAAAGAGAATAAATTAGTGGTTATTGAGGGAAGGTGAGTGGAGGATGGGCACAAGGGCTGAAGGAGCATACTTATGCGGTATACGAAAAACAATAATGTACAACCGAAATCTCACTATGTTATAAGCTATTATGACAACAATAAAAAAACTAATGAGAAAAAATTTTTGAAAAAACAGCTATCTTGATTCAAAGCAGAAAACGATGAGTAAGAAATATTGCCAAGGATTTGAAACCATGAAGTCTCCCCATGAGGATTTGTTGCCTCAATTCACACTCTAGTCTCAAAAAAAAAAATCCAAATCCTCCTTGGAAAACTCTCCTTTATATCTCAGTCTTCTTCCCTATCTCTCTGTCTGTATCTTCAAAAGAGGAGTAGCAAAAATAACTAGGATAGGGGGCTGGCCTGGTGGCGCAGCGGTTAAGTTTGCACGTTCCACTTCTCGGCAGCCCAGGGTGTGCCACTTCAGATCCCGGGTGCAGACATGGCACTGCTTGGCAAAAGCCATGTTGTGGTAGGCATCCCATGCATAAAGTAGAGGAAGATGGGCACAGATGTTAGCTCAGGGCCAGTCTTCCTGAGCAAAAAGAGGATTGGCAGTAGTTAGCTCAGGGCTAATCTTCCTCAAAATAAATAAATAAATAAAATAACTAGGATAGAAGAAACAAGGCACCATGAACAAAAGTCAGCAACTGACAAAAGAAAGTGATCTAGAAAATTTTAGATAATTGAATTATATATAAAGACTTTAAAATAACTGATGATTACGCTTAATGATATAAAACTCAAGCTTGAAATATGCACAGCAAGCAAGAAACAATAAAGAATGATCAAGGATATTTGAAAAATAATTCAATAAATCTTTTAGAAATTAAAAGTTGAATAATTGAAACAAGAATCCAGTGGATAAACTTTACACAGATTAAATATGGAATTATGAACTAGATGATAGATAGAAGTGTACGACAACAAGAGATAAAATAAGACAAAATAGGAAAGGTATTGATATATGAAGAACAAAAAAGATTTAACAAACATATAATTTTTTTTCCAGAAGAGAAGAAAGGGAATATGACAGCGAAAATACTTGAAGATGTAATGCAAAAAAATTTCAAGAACTGATGAAATCACAAAACAACCCATTCAAGAAGCCCAACAAAACTCAAGCAACATAAACAAACAAAAATACCTACCCCATACACACATAGTGAAACTACAGAATCCCCAGCAAAAAGAGATCTTAAGAGCAGATCTCCAGATGGAAGGAGATTCGCTCTAATGGTGCAATGTTTAGACTGTCGTCACTTATGCAACAGCGGAAACCAGAAGATGGTGGCACCATATCTTCAATATGCTAAGAGAAAATATTTCTTAAACCAGTATTCTATGATCATGAAGATTTCTTTCAAGAAGAAGAGCAAACGAATAAAAACTTAGCATTTGCCATCAGCACATTCATAGTGAAATAAATTTTAAAGTATATGCTTCAGACAGAAGTAAAATGATCTCCGAAGGAAAATTTGATATTCAAGAAAAAATAGCACAGAAATGAATACATGAATAAATTTAAGACAACAATTGGTTTTGGAAACAATAATAACGTGTGGTGATCTATTATTACCCATATTTTACAGAGGTGGAAAGGGGGTGACAGACAGATTGAGTAGTTTTCTCGATATCATGTAACTATTAAGTGGCAGAACTAAACTTGAACCCAAATATACTGATTCCCAAATTCTATAATTAAATCCTCCATTCAACTACTTTTTTGAATGAAAAACTAAAGGATGAATAAACGGATAGAATCCATTTCACAGAATTAGTGATTAATAGATCTGAAAAAAGAATACAGAAGAGATAAAAAATTTAAAAGTCAGGATTCAAGATTTGTGGATCCACCACCAAATTACCTAGCTGTGTAAAAATGTGTAAGTCCCTTAAGATATCTGATCTTAGCTTCGTTGTATGGAACATGGGAACACTATCTGTGCCCCCTGCTACAGTTTTGTTAGGATAATCTACAGAAGGTCTTTAGGAATAGAATGAGAAAATAAGGACCAGCTCAACCCTCCTTGTACCTCACTCATCATTCAACTCAAGCGATTACTTCAAAACAAGAAAACGCTCCATACAGGAGGGTTGGTGCCATGGACAACAGCAATAACAAAATGCAAAGCAACAATTGCACATTCCCCTTTCCCACTCTGGGTTTTCCGAGAATCTTCTAAAGGATGGATGTGGATGATTTTGAATACAGGGTTACCAACACTTTGGAGGTCATGATTTACTCCAGCCCCCAATATTTTAATGCTCTGCTTATTCTTAAGGGAGTATCATAATCACAGAATCATTGTATTAAAAGTGGGTGTCACAGCAGTCACTGGCTGTGACAAGTCATCTCAAGCTGTAACTTCCCCTCCTCTGCCCATGTTCATGTTCTTGATCTTCAGAAGCAATGACTCTCATTCTCCATCTCTTCAAGCACGTCGGTCTCCCAAGACCTTGCAGAGGAGAATGGAGCTAATCATTGATTTGTTTATTCAGCACATGCTGGGCAGTGACTGTGAGCTGTTCTAGATGATTAGGACACAGGAGGAAATAGAGCACACCAAGATCCCTACCTTGGTGGAGCTTGTATTGAGCAATTTCTTTTGAATTGAGTATTTGAGCAAGGCTGGCCAACAACTAACAAAATAAATAAGAATCAGCAATATCAATAGAAGCCTATTAATAATAGTAGATGATAAATGGATCAAACAAAAGAAAAACCAGTGAGTAGTAAGCAGGGTCAGGAATGCTGGGGTTGGGTCAGGCTGCAGGAAGAAGTGTATTGGCTGGCTTAGACCTCAAGGGCAAAGTTGAAATCCTTTCATTATTGGGTCAATCTTTTAAAAATAGTTTGTGATTCAGAATTATATACTACCTAAAATAAAAAGGTTAATTCATTTCTGATTCATCTAAAAATTTTAAACTGAAGCAAGCTCAAAATGAACACAAATGTCCTCAATCTGATTTCCTTCCTGCTTTCCAAGGAGAGAGAAGCATAACATCTTTCTGTGGGAAATTTCCCACTTGCACAGGAGCCTGCTTCCCTCTTTCACTCGTTGCCACAAGGCTAGATAATCACAAATAGAACTTGAAGAAGATTTATATATGGCACCAAAGGAAATGATGTGGGTGCAAATGTGCTTGGAGAAAAAGCTATAAATAACCAGAAAATGAAAATGCTTATTTCAATCTATGAAAGGGTCTCCATATATGTATTCTCTTAACAATTCACTCTGAGAGTTTTGAGAGAGATATATATTTGGAAGATGTATTAATGCCCTATGACTGCCATAACAGATTATCACAAACTGAGGCCCTTAAAACGACAGAATTTATTCTCTCACAATTCTGGAGGCCATAAATCCAAAATGAAGGGGTCAGTGGGGCCACACTTCCTCTAGAGGTTCTGGGAGCACATCTTCCCTTGCCCCTTCCAGCTTCTGGTGGCTGTGGGTAATCCTTGGCTTCGTAGGCTTGTGACCACATCACTCCGATCTCTGAGTTTGTCTTCACATCGCCTTTCCACTGCCTGCCTGTGTCTTCTCTTCCGTCTGTGTGTTTCTTATGAGGACGCTTGTCATTGTCTTTGGGTCCTGTCCCAGTAATCCAGGAAGATCTTCTCATCTCAAGATGCTTAATGAAATTACATATGAAAAGACTCTTTTCCAAAATAGCTAACATTAACAAATTCTGGGATTAGCGCTTGAACATATCTTTTTGGGGGCTACCATTCAACTCACTACAGGGAGTTTGATTTTTATTTTGGTAATCATATTTTTATTTCAACGGCTCTACAGCTTAAAATTTTTGTTGTGGTTCCTAATTATGATCCATCAATATAGGCAACAAAAATATTTTAGAAATTAAAATACAGAGTAACAATGTGATTTTATACACCACAACATGCATTATCTGAAAATATTGACTGAATCTTAATAATATCATATTTTTGGGGGAATAATTGGTTAACTTTGATGAAAACAGAAGCATATCTTAGGTAATCAGCTTGATTTTCTTTGCTTCTGCCATGAATCCCGTTAGTTACTTAGACAGCACTGCATTTCTGCATAAAATTAAATGCTATAGAAAATATCAGTAGGAAGTAAAGGTCAGGGTGATACTTTTTTTCTTTCTTGTCATAAAGGACAAAAACAAAAGGGAAAAGACTGGAAAAATGGAAGCATTGATATAAGAAAACAGGAAAGAAAGAAGAAAGAATTTCAATAAAATAAAAACAGCATTATTTATGCGAAACAGCAGAAATAAACTAGAAACATGTCACTGAAAAGAGACAAGGCACAAGTATTTAAAAACCTGATGAATATACAGGCTGTATCTCAGATTTTCTGGAATATTCTGCTTCTCTCCTGACATTCATATATCTGGCCTCACTGCCTCAGAGAACGTTGGATGTTGCAAAGCTCTTTTGCCACTCTGGACGTTACAGACCTCTTCACACCTCAAGGACAATGATCTATTATGTACCAATGGCAAGTCAAAATGGCCATTAGTAAGAATACAGAAGACCCTCTGACAATTTTCTTACCGGCTGCTACACTGTTCTGAGCCGATCATTTCCTTTGCTCTTAAAACTTGCCTTTCAGTGCTGCACTGAGGCCTCTTCTCCTCTCTAAGGAAGCTGTAATGCATTTGATTGAGTCTCCCTTTCTCTGAGAGTGACCAGTGGAGATTTATCTGTTTCCTCTCTTCTTTCCCCTGTGTAAGGTTGCAGAAGTTTTCTGCTTCAGCTACAAAACTGTACCTGGGGCCTTTGGTTCTCTCTGTTCTCAAACAATAAACAAATACAGTACCTCAATTCAATAACAAATTAAAAACAGAAAAGCAAAAGCAAATTTGCTGATTTAAAAGCCATCATTTATCCATGTTCTTTCTTATGTCTTTCAAAAGAGAAGGAAAGTTCTCTGGCAGAAAATAGGTGATCCCAAGGGGATGCTGGACGTGTTTAATGAAACCAATGCTGTTTGATCAATTGGCTTCTGCATAATTGAGAGAAGACGCTTTGCTGTCAGTCTCACCCAGCTTTTATGATGGCTCAAAAATATCTTCATAAAAATCAGCCTTTTAAAATTTTATAGCCAAAGCCATAGCATCCTACTTCATTGTCTGTATTCAATAAAGGTTTAAAAGACAAATGAACAGATCGTTATTCAGTTTTCATCCTCACCTGAAATCATTTTGCTGGTGGTAAAATCGGTCAGTGTGACAGAGAGGAGTTCTAATGGAGATTGACATTAACTCACTGTGAGGCCACTAAATCAGAAGTAAGCGATCAACTATGTGCTGCATCTTGAGTTTGACTTTTCCAACTTATATGTTACGTATGATTGTCACTCTTTCATTTGTCAGTGAATACTGAGTTGGATTTGGTAATATGAGAATATAAAATGTTCAGTAATCTCTCAGTGGCCAGAGAAAGCTAGTGTAACTTGATATTACATTTCTAGGGGAAATGTTTTTCTGGGAGTTTGGGGCAAAGCACGGAAGAAGATGCTATGACCTTTGGAAGAAAAGCCCAATCCAAATTCAAGGGGGTGTTATCTTGGCTTGAAGCTCTTTGCAGATCCACTTTAAATATTTAGCTATTTTGTTAGGTAATAAGAGTATTACAGTTTTAATCTCTGCTGTGATTTAGAAAGGAATAAAGGAGTAGTGATCTGTTTACAGTACATATTAACTAAATGCATTCATTTGCATAATACCTCTTTAGGGATGGACTACATTATTCAGAGATTTCTATATGTGGAACTGCAGGGATATTTTAGGCTTCAGTGACACTGAGGTCTTCACTTAAAGTCTATTAGATTAGCACGACAACATTTCCTGATTAAAAATCCCCATTAGTGGCGAGACGACTTCTGAGAAGCACTCTTTACCTTATGGTGCCGGCAACAGGGGAGAATAAATATTCTTGTTTGAAAGTGAATTCCATATAGAAAGGCATGAGGTTGCTTTTAAAGATGTAAAAAGAATACTGGAGGAATTTAAGTGTTCTGAAGGAAAAGAAAATTACCACACAACTCCATGCTTTTAAAAATATTTCAATTCCAGATTTCTAATGGCCCATCCAAAGGCAGTGGTTTTAAAAATGCTGATTCTGTGGCAGATTTCAATTTTGACATGTTCATTAAAAAATGAAAAGTGTTGATACTTGTTCTTGATTGCGCACTAGTCTTACTTTTAATTGCGTATGTATTTGTGGTAGATTGAATTACAATTTCCAAATGTTTCCTTCCCTTCCCTGTGAAAAACACCCTCCCCAAGCATACTCAGTCTTATTCATGTGGATTTTTATTACCCTTCTTTATAAGAGGATTTTCTTCTCCACCCATTGACTACAACCTTACTATGTGACTTGGTTTAGCCAATGAGTCGTAGCAGTGATGTAGGCCCCTTTCAAGAAAAACTTTTAGGAGCCACTAGTGATTCTGTCATCTCTTTCCCTCTGCCACGGAAATGGCAATATCCGAGCCTATACGCTCCTTCATGCTGTATCTGGAAGGGTTCTCCACTTCATCTACAGTGTAAAAGACAGTAACCTTGTTTATTTATAAGAGAGACCTTTATTGTTGGAAATCACGAACATTGTATAGGTTTGTGTGAGTGTGTGTTGTGCTGTTGTTGTAGCTACCGAGTTACTGTAACAATAAACTAGGGGGGATTAAATGGTACAGCATTTTTAAATTCAAAATAATTATGACAAATACCTGGAAACAGCAAGATAAAGTTTTCATTATGAAAAAGAGAGGGCAAAACCTTCAAGGAGTATTTTTTTTTCTTTCAAAGTTATATCCCTTCACTTTGTGGAAAATTGCATCCATCTTTCCCTCTTTCATAGCTATAAATCAAATATTTATACAGTTATAATTTTCAAGTATATTATGTTAAGAGGATGAGCGCCCCAAACAATTATCTTTTCTTCTTTTTCTCTTTCTCTTTCTTCTTTGCAAATCTTTTAAAAATTCTCCTTGCACTCGTATGTTTAAGTGCTTTTTTCCTCTGGAAATGATAGCATTGCATAATTTTATCTCTTTTTCTATGTCAATTGTGGGAGTTCTTCTCTGCTTCCTCTTTCCTCAACTCAGTCAAGCCAAAAGCTTCAGAACAAAGGAAACAGGGAAAATCTGGCAGGTGAGTGGATATACCAAAAAGAGTAACTCCTTGGGCTCTAGAATTCTAGTTTGAAATGTTCTTAGAAAGATGAAGATTGCCTACATTTTGGCCACATGTATACACACCATGCGTAGAGAACTCCATTGGTCTGGAGAGAATATGAATAGAAATAAACATTTGTCCTTGTGTTGTTTTAATACCATGCAGTCAAAAAGCTATTTAATTGGGTTCTTCTTTAAGTGTGTAGTCTATGAATGAGGCGAAAGTTTTAATAAAATATAATTAAAAATTAGCATTTGGTTGATCCAATCAAATCTAATTTTCAGCATTTGGCATAAAATGAAAACCCTCTTGGAAGAAAATTAAAACAGTGGTAATGAAAGTAAAAATAAAACATAAGCCATAAGAAGTTATAATAAGTCACATTTTGGTATTATATTGCTAATACAAACATAAGAGTGTCTTCTTACATATATCACTAGCCTATAAAAAGTACATGTGAAAATCTCTATTTTGGCTAACCAAGTCTTTTTATTCCTGTTATTCTTTTAAATTTTATTTTACTTTTTGTTTTTTGTTTCTTTAACAGAAACGGTGAAATCTGAGCTATGGCAACCTTCCATCTAAAATTTTATGAGAACGAAACTTAAATTTCACCTTATAAATGATACTGCTGCCAGTACCTATTACTTTCAATGCACTCACTGCATGGCTAGTACTAATCTCTCAACCTAGTTCATTACTGTCCATTAGCCAAAGAGCATAACACTGCCTTAAGGCAGGTGTTTAAAACATGACCAAGGATGATGAGATTAGGATACAGAGAAAGCATTTTATATTTACTAAAGGATAAAGTTGCCTCCCAAGTCTTACTGACTGCTTTGAGTTTTCCATTATTTACAATATACGTATATTTATTTGATGTATTTGGTTAAAGTTCTTTGGTCTTATTTATAGGATACACTACATTAAAATAAAGACAGGTTCATGGCATCTGAATTATGTTGCTCCAAAGTGAAATAAAAACGAAGAAAGTCTGCTGTGAGGTGGAATTAGAATCAGTTATATTAGACAGAATGAGAAACAAGAATTGAAAGAGAATGTAAAATCAAAGAAACCAAGAAAGAAATCAGAAGACCACGCAAAAAGAGAGGTGAAAAGACGATTTTAGCCATGAATGCAGGGGGTCAAGAATTTAGAGTTTTCTAGTGATGTGATTTATAAACAATGGTCAAATGTTAAACAGATGCATAATTCTGAGAACATAAAGAAAAGAAAGTCACAGAAATTCAAATTAAATATATATATGTTGGTATGACCATGGAGATGATAGAGAAAATGAGAGAAAGCCAAGAAACCACATCTCCCTTTTCCCCATTTTGTCTACTCCTTCAAGGTATGATCCTTGGAAGTGTGAAGGTGATGTGAAATTCTTGAATGATTCTCTGTACTCTGAAATCTTTGAGTTATGCTTTCCAATGTCATGCTATTCAAGATGGGGTTTGTTTGTTTGTTTTTCTGCCTAAAAATAAAGTCCATCTGGCTTTGTCTGTTTTAAGGAATCAAAAGCACATTGCAATTCTTTCAGCTCTGCTTCTGACTATAATCTGCTGCCTCACCTACAAATTTCAGGTGTTGAAAGTGAGAAGTGAGGGGTATGTTGAAGAACACTAGTGACATGACAAGGGGTGAATATTTTAACTGGCATGGAATAGGCAGTGACCAGTCAAAATGGGACGGTGCCCAAGTTAATTGGAAGACCTGTGCTAGTGCTTATTAGCAGAAAATCAGCTCTGAACTTATCAAGACCACTGAATTGGAAACTGGCTTACTGAGAAGCTGGAAAAGATTCATCAATTTGACCACAATGTTCTCACATAATTTGCATTAATATTTTCTTCTTATAACTCCAGAGTAGAAATAGCTTTGTGTGTTTTCTCATCTGCCTGCTTTCCTTGTCGAATTAAAATAATAATGGGTACAAAGTAGTATGGAATTACTCATTTATATGTTAATGTGATTTCACAAATGAACTGGGTCTAGTTCATCTAGTGGCCCATTCTCGGGAATCTCAGAGGCCAGAAAACATCAGTAAGAGGAGGAGTAAGCAACTCCCTTGAATAAAAGTCAAAACCTGAGACTGTCTCACAGAGGTCAAAGCGTTTCCCTTCTGGAATACAATGCATTGTCATCCTTAAGAGGGTGAACTCTGAAACTAGAATGCCCGGATTTAAATCTGCCAATCTGTGTGACTGTGTCAAGTACTTAAACGGTCTGTGCCTCAGTTTCCTCATCTGTAAAATGGAAATATTGTAATACCTACTCTATAGGGTTTTGGGAAAACTATATAAATATGTAGACAATTTATAAAAGTTCCTGGCATGTACAGAGCACCATATACATATACATATTACTGTTGTATTAATGATAGGGGTCTAGAGCCTAATTCCTCTGCGTTTTCCCCGGTAATCTCTCCATTCCGGTAATCTTTCCATTCCTGCTTCAATCTACACTTTTAGTTGTGGTGAAAATACCTTACCTGTGGACTGGCCATCTACAAGTCCTCTCCCCAAGTTTCCTCAGCCTCAACTCTTCTAACAACTAGGTGAAGGGCAGAAAGCAGACATATGTTCTATCTAAGTATCCTTCAGAAAAGGGACTTCGACAGAGGACTTACGGAGACATCTCAGTTCCAAGACATTCTGGGGACAAGAGAGTAAAAATTCTAGGTGAAGATGGGTGTTGTTAGAGTATATGTATGTGAATGAGTGTATCCATTAAAGTGAAAATTAAGTTGCACGTAGAATGAGGAAAGTTATCAATAGTAGTGTTTATTCTAGAAACTGCAAAACTAAAATAACAAAAGAAAGCTGTAGAAACTTACTCAATTTTTTAAAAAAAGTAGTTTTTGTAAACTTCTTAAATCTATTTTGATTACATCATGACTCAAAAGGTTGTGTGTCATTCTATCTTTAATGTGAATTGGTTAATAAGATGCAGCCTTCATGAATGTTTGATTTCCTATTCATAACATACCTGTCATGAAATGAGACTGTTTACTGTGTTGGTCTTTATTTTGCCAGAGTGTTGCCAATTTCCATCCACAAGCACATGGCACTCAGAGTGACTCGTCCTGTTACTTCTTTTAGAGTCTGGTTTCACACTTTGGCAGGAAATATAGTCAAATCCATATGACACTGAAATGTATTTCAAGAAAGTTATTTTTGAAAAGAGGAGCCATATGACTTAGTAAAATTTTCTCTCTTTCTAAGATGCGACTACTTGTTCTCTTTACAAGTCTACACTGCTGGTTAATTTTTAATCTCCTTGGGTTTCTTTTCTTCTGCTTCCCTCTTAATATTGAAGTTTTTTAGATGGCTCAGTCCTCTTCCATTCTCTTAAATACACTTTCTACATGTTACCTTATCCCACAATGCCTCCACTCTCATTTTGTTAATAAAATAGACAGATGCTTTCTAAAGAACAATTCCAAAAAATGTGAAATGTATCAAAATGACTTTGAGTCATTTCTATGCGAAAAAGAAGGTTGTACCTCAAAATCCATTTCAATAAAGACTCAAATATTTGAGTAAAATGCTAACACCAAAAGTAGTACAAGAAAACTCAACTGAAGCTAGTTATAGAAAATCTTGGAACTATTTCTCCTATTATTGTTAAAAATAGATTTAAAACAATTGATTATCAATTTGTGATGAGTTCTCCGATTGAATCAGTTTATCTTAAAAACTTTACTCTGAGATAAATAGAAGTGTTAGTGTATTTAAATTTCAAGAACCACTTAATCTACATCAATGGCTGGAAATATTTGAGGTAAAAAAGAAAAAGAATTTTCTTACAAACAAAGATGTAAATGATAGGGGGCAGTATGGGGAAACTCTGTCGATCCGTGGAGGGAAACCAAAAGGTGCTCTCAGAGCTTCATGCTGTGAAGCCAAGCATTTCTTTGAAGTTGCATCAGCTATATGGGAGAGAGTTTGAAGAGTAATTTCGAGGAGGAGATGACACATAGCTTCTAATTGATCCAAGGTCTATAAAGACATCTACATGCTGTCCCTTAGTTATTGCTTAAAATCTAAGCAGTTTGAAGAGATTGAATCAATCCTCAGAGATAGTGCTAGAAGATGAAAATAAATCCAAAGAACAAACTTTTTCTTACAATTGCCCTGAGGTCCTAGACATGTACTAGACCCTGAGAGTATGTGACTACACAGCGGGATCCAGTGCGATTTAGACAGACTATTATGCCTAAAGTTTAGGAATCTACCAAATTCAGCAGCAGTTAAGAATATTTCTAAATATATCCAATTACACCTAGGGGCACGTTTTTTATCTATCATGGTGGAAGCATATGAATGTTTATATCCCCAATGCATGTTGTTCAATAAGAATAGATTGTTTTGTTCTTGAGCAAGTAACACAAGACCTAAATAACTTCCCCAAACATGGCCAGCTCCATACAGGGAGTTATTTACAAAATTTTGCATGTGTGCTTCAGTAAAGAAACATACATTGACAACGACAATGGAATAGAATGGCAAACAGAAATAGTATCCATGAAGATAAATAAGAAAAAACAGAGTTTTTCTGTGTTATTTTAATAATTCTTTCCCCATCTAAGTCCTACTGTTTCCTCTCCTTCTCTAATTGGCAACCAGTAAAATATGTACTATTTGTGGCATACACGCAAGAAATGTCTAATATAAACCAACTGCAAAATGTATTTTTAAGAATCACTAAGGAGAAGGATCCAATTCCCAATCATTAATCATCCAGGAAAGAGTGCAAATAACCATTTTCTTTATAAATATGAATCAGGAAGAGATTGAACATGTATTTATTTTAGTATGTATATCGTTTAGATACACGTATTTACAAATTCAATCACTTCATAAAGCTTTCTAGGTGCAAGTTTTATATTCTTAAGGATAATAAGAATATAAAATACAAGTTTAATAACATTTAACATGTAAAAGAAGAGATTTAACAGAAAGGCAAATACCTAGGATACAATGTAAAGTGTAAATAACATAAGAAGCTTTATAATTAATTGAAGGAGGAAGAGATAGCAAAGATTTTGAATCAAAACTTCACAGAGAACAACATTTAGCCCCATACAAATACTGGTTAAAGAATTCTAGGTAAGAATAGAATGAACAAAGGCATAGTGGAAAATGGATGGATGGGGGATCAATGGATTGAAGATTGAATGTATGGGAAATTTTGACTTCATTTGATAGAAAGTCAACATCATTGAAAATGTTTAAGTGAGGAGAAAGTAAGAATGGGTATAGGATACTAGAGGCAATGGTATGTTCAGAAATGTTCTTCAGAAGCATAAATATATCCAGTTACACAAGTAAAATGGGAGAGGAGAATGTGATATAGCATTCCAACATTTTTAACCAAATTTGTTGGAAAAAGAGAAAGACCTTTGACAGAAGTGTTGGGGTTTACCGAATGTTTAGATTTAGAAGTCATCTCCACAGTAGTAATACAAGAAGCAATAGAAGGTAACCAGATCGCCATTTATGATAAGATTAACTGTCATTTATTAAACTTCTACTGTGTTCCACTTTGTTTAGTGCTTTATATTGTTATTTTATTAATTCTCACAACATCTCTTTGAAGCAGGTATTATCACTCGCATCCCTCCTCCATTCACAGAGGTGGAAGAAGTGCTCAGAAGGCATGAATAACTTGCTAAAATTGGCACAATTAGTACGTGATGGACTGGAGATTTAATGGCATATCTGTCTTGCCCAAGACTTGAATTCTTTTCACCTCTGGTGTTTGCTTGTCTCTTAAGGCAAATAGTGTAGCAAGATAAAGAAACAAACTAAAAACTTGGGAAAGCTTCGTACTTAGTTGGGATACAGGGACAGAGATGGGATGGGGAGGAGGCAACGCAAAAACTAAAGACCTAGTCAGAGAAATGAGAAAAGAATCATGCATTTGTCCATGATTTCATGGAAGAAGGGAGAGAGGCTACTTGAGGGGAATAGAATGAATAATCAAAGAAGGGTCAGGAGACATGAACTAGGTGAGAGTGAAATCCACAGACGTGGAGATATGTAGGATTTTCTTTGGGAGGCATGATAAATTTCAAAAATATATTAATACGATTACCATCAAATCAGTCATTCCCAAATCTCCTTATGTATTATCATAGGGCCATCAGAAACCTGTTGAGATATTATCACTTTCAAAGAAGGTTCTTAGTAATACAGATGCCAATTTTAACCTTTCCTAAGGGAATAAACCAGCAAAACGTCGACTACAACAAAGTATGGGCAATATGATATTGAAATCTTGACTGTGATGTCATTTAAAAGCAGAAAAACAGCGATGAACATTTTTCAGTTTAAGTAGATTGTTTTGCTATTTTCGAGCAAGAAACTTAAGAGCCTAAATAATTTCCCAAAATGTGGCTAACTTTACACAGCAAGCGTATTTATAAAATAGTCCTTTCTGAAATTTGTGTTCCAGTAACAACAGTTACAGACACACACCCACCTTTTTAAAACTACGATAAATCTATAAGTTTCAGGGATATTCCAAATATTTATGGTATTATCGGAAGCTGAGGCTGTGCTGAAATATGGCTGACCTATACAATCAGTTTGCTCTTGCCTTTTTTTCCCAAACTGACCATGAAGAATTTGGACCCAAACAAGAGATGGATGATAACAATGGTAACAATCATGGGGTCTTAGAGAGACATCTGGGCTTGACTCTTTGCTTTGTTCTTTACCAGCTAGTGACTGTAGGCACCAACTTAAATTCCCCATTGCTCAATTGCTTCATCCATAAAACAGGAATGATATTGCCTGTATTGGAATGGAATCATGCAGTAATATTTGTGAAAACGCTATTCAAATTGGAAAGTGTTTAGAAAGTACAAGCTTTTGTTTCTGTTTCTCTCTACTTTTTGTTGTTGTTGTTGCTGTTTATATAATCAAATGATGGTCTTGAGTGAATACTGGAAAAACAAGACCAACTATGAGACAGTCTTTTTCCATGCTTTAGCTTTATTTTGTTTATGTATTAGCTAAAATCTCCACCAAAGGAAAAATAGGTCAGTTGGAGAACATAGGTTTTTATTAAAGCAATAACACATTATAGGAAAAAAAAACCTTTAGGGTTATGGGATTATTTTTCATTCACAGTCGAGTTTTAATTTAAAGTTTCTGTGTTATTTTTTGATTATTTTCTGAATCAGCTACTCAAGCAATAAGACTAAAACTGACACATTTCCCAAAGTTATAAATAAATAGCATAATTTAGTGTAATTTTTCTTCTAAACTATATGTGAATTAAATCAAATCCTCAAAAAAAAAAAAAATAAACCTCTCCAATCAATGTTTTCTTTATGTCAGAGAAAAAGAAACCCTTTTAAAGAACAGCTAGCGTTTCACAATTTCTTCCTGGCTCTCTGACACTTGTGTTGTTGTTAATGTTTCCATTCAATATTTCTCCCCTACAAAATGCAGAATCATGATGGGAAATTTCATTGTTTGACTTTCCATAGCACCCTACTGAAGACAGCACACTTAATCATTGTATTTTGCAGATTAGATAAGGCTTCAACCTTGCTTTCTCTTTTCCTCCAGCAATTTAATATTGTGGCTGGCTTGCACACTTGTAATTAAAAAGTGACTTATGAAAGTATACCACAAACAAGACACCTACACGCCTTAGCAACCGCTGCTGGTGACTGGATGCAGTAAGAATACAGTGTCAAAATAATATGATCGTTTCAATGATCACTCCTGTTTTTCTTTTAAAAGTTGGTTAACATGCAGTTACATTTGAAATTCCAAGGAAAGTGCTACCTGGAGCAGAAGAAGAGTGAAACAACGTTAATGTGCTCTGCAACTTTATGATGATGGGTCAAGAAGTATATCCTGCTATACTTACATCTTCGCTTATCTCTTTGTGTGTGTTGCCATTTTGTTTTCATGGATTTTTCAGGTAAAATATTTCTCTTATTACATTTGATTTCCTATATGTTATGAAAATACATTGAACTCAAAAGTAGTGATTCCTTCTAAGTGAGAATCATATAACAAATAACAGGGCTGTCCTGAGTCAGTGTTGTCAGATGAAGTTTGTCTTCAGTGTACTCAAAACACCATTTGAGATTCCTAGCTTCATAGATTTCTTCAGTCAGCAAAATTCTTGCAATCTCCCTTTCTGTCTCTTTCTCTTTTATTTTATGCAGTCAGATATAAATAAAATGTATTGCAGACTGTAAACCATTATTGCACACCTGGACCTCTGCCAGGCGTGGATAGGATACTGAGAATAATTGATAAAAACAACGGGGAAGCAAACATGTGAACAGCCACAAGACAATCAGACAAGGAGATGTTATGATAGTTGGGGAATATATGATTCTATTAGGACCCAGAAAGGACAACATAAACTCATTTTGGGAATAAATTCATGTCAATATCTTGAGTGTTTTCAAATTAAATTCTAGTATTATAGTCAAAGTCCTTGCTAAACAACAACAAAAATTGATGTGTATGTCTGATACATTTTAGAGGGCATTAAAAACTAAGTTTCTGCTCTGTTGTGAAATGTGGTAGTCAATCAGAGCAGGTGGAAAGAAGATGTGATATGTCGCACGAGTTTCAAGCACTAGGTCAGGACAAAGGACACTGGTTCTGATATGCTTTCAGTGTATCATTCTGGGGTTTCAACCTGACAGGTAGGATTGACCAAAGATACAAACAGCTTGGAAAATTCTATAAATGGAGTATAAAAGTGTTTCCAATTTTGGAGAAGAGGGTGGAGCACAGAAGTCAAAAATTTAAGAAATAGTCAAAAGTGGGAAAAGAAATAATCCGCTGATTTCCCATGTTAATCCTGATTCTAGTCATCGGTTTTGAAAATGTGGCAAAGCTTGGGTGACTGTAATATTTAGAAACTAAACCGACACACCTTTCCAGAATCAAAGGGGACACTGCTGGTAATTACTCCAGGAAAGTAGTAATAAACAGGAAATGAGCCTAGGCAAACTGGTCACTCTAAATAGCTCCAAATCTGGGACCAAACCCAACACCAAGCCATTTGACAGTGGCTTCTTATCTTCTTTTCTTATTCTCCTTTCTGCCTCCGCTCAGTGATGATAGAGGCCATTTCTATGGCAAGCACATCTCTAATCCCCTGGGGAGACAGAGAACAACAAGCTAGGACTGCAGCAGCTGGCTTGTTTTCTCCTTCACACCTCAGGGGACAGCCCTCCACTTTATCACTCTGTCTTCAAGCATGGGATTCTCTAAATTTTCCACAGCAGAGCTAATAACAGCAATTCATGTTTTTACATTTAATTAACTACATTGAGGTATAACTTACAATTAAATACTCATTTTAAATTCACAGTTTTGTGAATTTTGAAAATATACACATCAATGTATATACACACCACCACAAAGAAGATATAGAACATTTTCAACAGGGCAAAAACTTCACTCATCTTCCTTACACCCCCAGTTCTATTTTCTAAAACTATACATGAGTTTGCTATTCTGAACTTTCACAAAAATGTACTCTTTCAGTTGGTCTTCTTTAGTTCGGCATAATGACTTTGGATTCATCTGTAATGTTGCATGTATCTATAATTCACCTCATATTATTGCTCAGTGGCATTCAATTATATGGATAAACCACCATATACTTATCCATTAACTGGTTGGTAGATATTGCGTTTGTTTCTAGTTTTGGGCTATTATGAATAAAGTTACTATTAAGATTCACATACAGGTCTTTATGTAGATATATGTTTTAATTTATCTTGTTTAAATAGTTTGGAATGGAATTTTTGCCTTGTATGGTATAAGAAACTGCCAAATTGTTATCTAAAGTAATTATGCAATTTTACACTCCCACCATCAGAGTATAAAAGTCCTTGTCACTCCAAAACCTCACCAACACTTCCTATCATCAATCTCTTTATTCAAGCCATTCTTGTAACTTAGTGGTAACTTACTGTGTTTTAATTAACATTTTTCTAATGATAATGATGATGAAGATCTTTACCCATGCTCAGTTTGTATATCTTCTTTTGCAATATCTATTCATTTTTCCAAAAAATTATTGTAAAGTTTTTCAAACATACAGCAAATTTTAAAGAATTTTACAGTTAATATGTGTGTATCCACCACCTACAGCCTATCATTACATTTCACTGTAAGTTTTTAAAAATCATATTCATTTATCTACCTTCTATCTATCCATAAATGAGTATTATTTTTTTTGTTCAGATTAAATTGCAGATAATGATATGTCTTTCCCCCAGATAGCTGAATATGGAATTTATTAACTGGGTTTTAATATGCTCATAGTTTGATATGAGTTTTGCAAGAAAAATGTATATACTTGTGTAACACACTCATATCAATATATATGATGTTGCCTTGACCCCAGGGTATTCCTTCATGCCTTTTCCCAGTCATTCCTGATTCCAGCTCTCCCAGAAGCAATCACCTTTCTGATTTTTTGTATCATAGATTAGGTTTGTTTTTTAAAGATTTTATTTATTTATTTTTCCTTCTTCTGCCCAAAGCCCCCCAGCACATAGTTGTATATTCCAGTTGTGGGTCCTTCTAGTTGTGGCATGTAGGATGCAGCCTCAGCGTGGCCTGATGAGCAGTGCCATGCCCACGCCCAGGATCCGAACTGGTGAAACCCTGGGCCCCCAAAGCGGAGTGCGGGAACTTAACCACTGGGCCATGGAGCCGGTCCTCTATCACAGGTTAGTTTTTCCTGTTCTCGAATGTTACTTATCAATTATAGAGCATTCATGATTTTATATTTAGCTTTTATCCTCTGCATAATTTTTTGAGATTTATTCATTTGTTATGTTCTTCACCTTTATTACTGAGTAACATTTCATTGAGTGTTACCTGTTCATTCTCCTACTGATGGATTTTTTTTCCTATTTGGCTTTATTAGAGATAAAATTGTTATGAACATTCTTGTTCAATGCTCTTTGTGAACACATGTTGTCATTTCTCTTGACTGAAGTCCTAGGAGTGGGAGAGTGGACTTGCTGCATTATAGGGCAAGTTTACAGTTAGTTTTACAAGAAACTATCATAAATTTTTCCTTTAGGGTTGTACCACTTTACACTTTCACCAATGATATATGATAGCTCCAGCAGCTCCACATCCTTGCCAACATCTGATGTTGTTAGTTTTTTTATTTTCAGCCGTTCTGAGGTATGTGGAGTGGTATCTCAATGTAGTTTTAATTTGCTTTTCCCTGATGACTCATAACATTGGGCACTTTTTCTTGTGGTTATTGGACATTTGTACATCAATTTTTAAAAAGTGTCAGTTCAAATCTTTTTCCCCTTAAAAAAAAGATTGCTTGTCTTTATTGTTGATTTATAAGAGTTCTTTATTTATTCTAGTCAACAGTCTTTGTCAAATGCTTTATCTCAATCTGTAGCTTGCCTTTCTTCTTCTTGTGATGTCTCTTGCAGACCAGAAGATGTTACTTTTGATGAGGTCCCATTTATGAATTATTCTCTTATATGACTTATGCTGTTTGTGTGACATTTAAGAAGTTTTTGACTATTTCAAAGTCAAGAGATTTTTTTCCAATATTCTATTCTTGAATTTTTATAGCTTAGTTTTAACATTCAAGTCTATGGTCCATTTCAAGTTAATTTCATGTATGGTTTGAGGTAAGGGTCAATGTTCATTTTTTTCTCTCTCACTGTCTCTCTCTTTTTTTTTTTTTGGTATATATTTAATCTGTTGTTCCAGCAAAGAATTCATGATTAAGAATTTTGCTAAATTCTTACATTATTATTTCAATGACTCAAATTTCTTGCTTTCTTTTTCCTATATCTCATACTTATCCAGATAATTGACAGTGGTACTGTCTATTTCCTTAAAGGGACTCCCTCACATCCTATTCAGATGGATGTGGTCTACCATTGTCTACTCTAAGACAATCATTTCAGATTACAATAGTTCATTTTCCATAGAGAATATACACATTAGTAGGAGAGAGTGGTCTTCTTACATTTCTTCCCTGTAAATTATGAAATAGAAGAACAGCTCCTGCATTGATAAGAATTTATTGGACACTTGTTATTCAATCTCAATTCATCACACATGATGACATCACTGGTACAGACCAGGTTGTACCACGCCAAGCCAGGAGAGTTTATTTTATAACAGTGCTATAATGTGAGAGAAAGACCATTCTTTGTCTATATTTTGGTAGCCTTCTTGAGTTTATCTCCTTATTTCTCTTATGTAGCAACTTAAATAAAAATAAGTGCACACATTTTCCCAAGAACACACAATACTTTGAAAACAAAGAATAATATAAATCCACATGTAGAAAATAACCGTTTTTAGGATAGTATGCCATTTCCATCAATGTTTTAAAGTTCTCAGGGCCAACTTCCTGACAATGTTTGGGCTCTCAGGCAATCATTGTTTTATCATGCCCCCAAAGTCTCTGCAAGAAGTTTTCCCTCAAACATATGACCTGGGAATGAGAGCTAAATCTTAAGCTGATACTTGAAAATACTTACTTTCTCCTTCCTACAACTTGGGGACTCACTGCTTTTTCCCTCTGCTGTAGAAAACTTGAGATTTCAGCCAAGCCAATATCCAATCTTGTCTCCTATACTACTGGTAAATCTGGTTATCTAAGCTTATTTATATTCCCCAATGATGACAAAGAAATTATCCTCAGTGTAATCTTTGTTTCTCATCAGGGAGTATTTGCCAAAGGAAAGACAAACGCTATGAGACATAAATTTTGATTTACTTTGTCATTCAGTGTTGTATCATTCAGACTGATTCATTACAGCTTAAGAAATAAAGAATATGAATGATTTGTGAGCATGGGCAATGTGATCCAATGAAATCATATAGCGTTTGTACCTGTTTCAGGTGTAAACCTGTAACAGTTTCCCTGTTACACTGGCATTGAATAAGTAGGCCAGATATTCCAACCCAAATGTCCAAATGTCCAAATATCTGTAGTTATTTATTTTCCTTGATGCAGCCTATTACAGCATGGTCAATGGAAAACCTCCATCAGAATATTCTTGGATATTTTGCTGAAATCCAGATTCCTTAGCTACATTCAGATCCTCTGAGTCCGAATCTCTGGGTAGAAATGCTAGTATCTGTATTTCCTAGCAAGCAATCTTGATAATTTTATAGTCTGGTACATAGAAAAGATTTTTCTAAACTCTTAATGCTATCCAAACAGTGCCAAGAAGAGGTCAGAGATTTACTTGGCATGAGGTATGTCAGCTAAGGTTAAGGTTTCCCAGTTACTAGAAGGCATAGGAGTTGGTGGGATGAGATTTAGAGGCATTAGGGGCAGTAACAATCATTAGCTGATCAATGGGCTTAATTACGTTTGTTTCTGAAGGAAGTGATGAGGCTGTTCAGGGACAGCCTTTATTTTTCCTAGGATGGAGGTGGCTCCCATGCTGTTCCCGAAGGAAAGAAATATCTCTGTAGAGCAGGAAGGAACAAGAAAGATACGAGCACATTTGCCCCTTAATTTTGTGTCAGTCAGGTGTATTGACAAAACAGAAAATACTCTGCATACACAAATCTCAGATAATTTAAGACAAATTGATTACAAAAAGCCTGAGAAGCTGGGCAGGACAATGAGACAACTAAGATTCACAAAAACAAGAAATTACCACAAATCCTAAACTAGAGAGACAAAAGAGGGAGGTGATATTACCAGAGCCTAAAAGTTTGAGGTCACTCAGGAGAAGCAGAAATAGTTGTGAGTTTTCCCAGTAGAAGTTGAAGCCATTGAGAAAACACAGACACTTTCCAGAGACAGAAAAGTGCCACCTTCCAATCCCCATACAGAGTCTCACTTGGCCAAACTGCGACTTAAAGAGTCAGTCTCTTGCTGACACAGAACAGAGGAAGGATGAAATGGATCTGAAGGGCAAACAACTACATTTCACCTGGCCTAGAGAATATGGTGTCATTATTTGACTTGTTTTATTTGTCATTCTCATTCTCCTCTTCACTTGGAATTGCCATACTTTTCCATAAATGGAACCACGTGAAATTGCTGATGTTCAACTACTCTTGACTTCCAAAACCCTATGGTTTTCATATGGTTCAGCTTAATATCTTCCCCTATTATACATGACACTCACACTAGTAAGAGTTTGTAGGGTATAAAACGAGACTGTCTTCGCTTATTTACATGTCTCCCTCCGCTAAGCTGTAATGTGTCTTACTTAATTTTATATATCTAGTGCCAAGCGCAGAATCTAGTACAAAATTGGAACTGAATAAATATTTGTTGGATGAAAGAAAGAAGGAAAAATAGTTTTGCATTACAACCTAAATCATTAAACTAGATTATGTTACATAAGCAAAAAGTTAGCACTCAATAAAAACGTGTTTCAAAATGATATATTTTTTCATGCTGAAAGACTCAGGAATTTAGAACTATGGATATGTTAAATAGTTAAACTACAAAGTTGGACTTTAGTTGTAGATATGTACTATGTACTCAAGAAGTTTTGAAATAATATAAGTATTAAGACTGAAATGAGCCTAAGGTTATATATGTTATATTTATCATGTTGCACAACCATGTTACTGCACACTCTCTAGATTTGTTAATTTTCATTTCTGAACTCTATCACACTATCTGTCACTCTTTGTAGAAAAAAAGATGAAGTAAGCTTTTCTTGTTCATAAGTCTGGAATTTGAAACTTATTGTCTTATGGGTAAATTTTTAATATATATCGTAGCTAAAGGTAAAAAGAAAACATGAAGTTTCATACATATAGATTTCTTCCGCGTTATTTTGAAACTAAACTGTTGATAAACCCTTGAATGATTGATAAAACTAATAAAATTGTATAATCCTCCATAAAATAATTCACTCAGTAAAGTTGTAAATAACATTCTCTTCTCTTTATAAATATGAAAAATGAAACAACTAGGACAATGATAAAAATAAGTTAGAGGATTTTCCTCCCAAAAGTTCATGATTTTTACGTTAAAGTGAAGAAAGCATGAGGTTGAATTTTTCTGTGGAAAAAGACAAGATTAAAAGGCAAAAGCAGGGCTTCATCACTTTTTGGTTTGTTTCTGAGTGTGCATTCTGTAAGACGCCTTTATCACAAAGGAGTTACCAGATTCACTGAGGCCACAATCATCTTGTTTGTTTACTATAGGAAGTCACTGAACCCATGAAGCTTTTATGATTTGTAGACACAGAACCTCCAATCAGAGAAGGAAAATAATGAGCTAGAACTGCACAGAACAGCACAGGGAAAATAAAATAAAGATCTTTGGTTCATTGTTATTAAAACATAGGGATCCATGAAACAAAATTGAGCTACTTTTTTTCCCTGAGGCTGAGAAAGTCATGAACTCATCTTATTTATCCAAAAAAAAATTCCAAAAGATGATTTGGGGAATAAATAAAATGCTATCTCTCAATTTGATGCACTCATTCATCAAAGATTTATTTTAAGCTCCTATATGCAAAGCTCAATGGGAGGTGCTTTAAAAAAGGAAAGAAAAGTGAGCCTAATAGAGATAGTCCAGTTCCTTAAGGAGATTACTATCTTGATGGGAAGAAAGACTGTGTGGTATCTATACTAGTAAATGGTACACAAGATGCTGATGTGCCATGTTATACGTACATAGAAATAGCTAAGTTGAGGACTGAAATTCTCTTTAGCTACAGAAATGAGATAGGATGGACTGGCTCCTGAGGATAGGTGAGAAGCAAATCTTAATAGATGGGAGATGGAAGGGAATAATGCATTAGTACATGACAAGAAAGGGGTGGAGGAGTGGGCTGGAATATACAAGTCGTGGAGGGGAATGAGCAGAGGTAAAGCTGGGAAGATGGACTGACTGCAGATGGTTGCAAGTTTGAATGATAGCGTGAAGCATTTAAACTTAATTAGTTAAGTGAAGGCAAGTCATTGAGAGTTTTGAGCCAAGTGTGAAGGGAGACACAATCAGAGCTTAGATTTAGGAAAATACAGTAAGAGCCTTGAAGTAAATCTCTTAAACCCGTTGAAGTTTAAAACCGCATTTTTCTATGATTCTTTTCGCATTTGGACAGAGTATATAGAAGAATTGGACATAAGAAGGTCTAGCTACTAGGAGTTTCCCGGATGCTATGCAATGGCCCTGGGAGTGGAGGCAAGAGTGTATGGGCTTCTTTCTGGAAGAATGAGTAGAAAGAGGTTTTGCAGCAAAGTAGAGGGAAACTGAAAACTGCTAGCATGGGAATGAGGGGGAGGGAGAAGTTAGAGGTTTTAAATTCTTTTGGCTGGATGTGTCATTATTGAGAATTGAAAGTTTGAAAGAAATGGGGTGAGGGAAGGCACATTCTGAAATTTTAAATTTAGACGTGTTAAATTTTAGGTGCCGACAAGATATGTGCTTATGAAACCTGACAAGATGCACTTGACTCAGGTTCTAAAATGTGCACACAGCCAACTTGACATCATTGATGGGACATGCAGAACACAGAAGGAGGGGTCCCATTTTCTTAGAGGGACAGCCAAGATGCGAAATAAGCCTGGTAATAAATCAGGTGCCAAAAAATGAGTTGTTAACTCTGAGTGAGACTCAGAATCCAAAACTTAATCTGCCTTTATCATTGGCAGATCAAAGTGTAAAAAGCAAAGGAAATGAATCTTAATACATATTTGTGTAAAGAATTTGAAGGCGTTATTCCCCTGTGGTACTTTTTGAAGCCATATGCCCTATCCTGGCATGCATCTGCTGTTCTTAAAGAATCATTAGCAGAATTCCGGAAACTGGAAGAAAGTCGAAATATTAGGACTATTATAGACAGGAACGCTGAGTTAGGAGGACATTTGAAATAGGTTACTGATAAAGACCACAATGAGGTATTATGATTTTAGAAATTCTTACTAAAATGAAGAATGAGCGTCAAACTATCCTGATAAAATATGGTCTCTTGTCAGCAAGGAAAACAATTGGCCATTTCAAACAGCTGTATAGATTGATTATTTATAGATAAACGCTAGTTTAAATTTTTGATGATCAAATGGAAAAAGGATTGGAATACCCTTGTATATTACATGGAAATATACAGTTTAAAATTAATGGAAATGAACAATTACAATATTATTATTATCATCTGTATAACCCAAGCCCTACAAAGTAAAGCTACATGTGTCCAGGTATTGTTTAAGAGAGTTTCAGATTGTGGAACTAGCAAAATTCATTTTATGAACAACGCAGTGTTCCTTTTACGTGGCTAGTCATCATTATTTAATAATTATAACACCAGAAAATGTAGAAAAATATATAATTATATATATAAATTTGAACCAGGAAAAAGGCCAATTTTATGGGACTTGAATAGAATTCTTCCAACTCCTGCTTTGCCAGTTCTTTTTTATTACAATTCGTATGTATTTCAAGTATGACTCAAATAGGAAGGAGAGGCAACTTAAAGCTGAATTAATTGTGTAATGATACATAGTAAACTTTCAATACATGCTATCTACTCATCATAATCATTATTATAAATATTATAATTGTTATTTATATGTTCACACAAAATCCAGAATTAAGGGATAGAAAAAAAGCGCCATTTTTTCGGTGTAAGAATTAGAAGGAAATAGTTGAGAAGAGATCTTCCCACAGTAGTGAGGAATCTTACTTATGATTTTGCTCACTTTCCTGCTGCAGTCTTGTGATCCCTATTTATTTAAATGAATATATCTTAATAAATGGAAAATGTAAACTCATTACTTTTCTTCAAAATGATTTTGAGTTCTGGTCTCACTACACAGAAGATGTTCCTCATTATTCAAAACAAACTCACTCATGAAAAAGCCCATTTGATGTGAATCTAGTTAACAGTGACCAAATTCTTACATAAATTACTATCAGGCTCTACCTCAAAAAGTAAAAGTAAGGATCTGAAAATGATTTCATAGTTAATGCAATTTATTTTATAATAGTAGCTATGAATAAGTACAATGAATAAATGATAAATCTTATGTATAATAAGATTTTCCCATTTTTTTTAAGCCCCCAAATGTTTTCTGTTAGTGGTAAAGACCATCCTTAACTTCACTTTTGACTTTCGCTCCATCACAGCATGTCACCAGGCTGATGGAACTTTGCCACCAAAATAAAATTTGGCTGAGAGAAGTCCACACTGCACAAATAAGATTTCTTATAAAATTGACCAGGTGGCATTGCAAATTTGAATTCATTAGCATAGTGGGGGCTCTGTCCTCTTTGCACCAGCATATCCAGTTTGTTACTGAGTTTCTGGCACTCAGTTTGCATTCTGAGAGCTCTTGTGGTAGAAGGAGAATTGCATTCTACATTACTACTGAGTTACCGCTTGATCGTTAGTGCAGAGATGGACAGCTGCCCAAGGAAGATTTCTGCATGATCATTTCAATTGGTATTGATTTTGTCATTTTAGAATAATAGAGTTTATGTTTGTTTCTGCTTTCCTGTGCTATTTCTAAAAGCATCTAATGGCTTACACTAATGACAAACCAAATACTACCTGAAACCATTATCCAAAAACACTCTGTTATCATAGGGCAGAAGTTAGTCAAACACAGATATGCCTCAATTTTTAGCACCTCTAACAGACTTTAGCATATAGTGGGCTGATAGTTTAATGATAAAACAAAACTTCAGATGAATATACAGTGATTGACACTTTAGGAGGACCTTGAATGCAAGATGTTGCAACAGTTTCATATTAATAGAGTCATAAAATTTCTTTAGAAGACAGGCATTTATTATAAATGGATTAATTTGAGGCACATAATTAAATTCCTTCCAAATGGCAAATAGCCAATCAGAGGTAGAGCATGATATCTGACCTTCTTTTCTCCTTAATCACCAATGAGAATGACTTCCAAACTGTTTGTGAGTCTCTATTTCACATTTTATTAACCTCATGTCCGGGAACAACAAAATCACAGGGATTATAGATTCCAGTTTTGTTGTAATTTGAAACAATTTATTTAATAGAAAATTCTAAAATTATATTTGTATACTGAAATCCTATCTTTAAAAACATATAGTTTAATAGTAAGAATCAAAGGATTTTAGGTTACATCAATTATGTAAAAGTAAAATTTTAAAAGTTGCTATGATTTTCATAACGTGAAAAATATTTATTCTGCCATGTCACCCAAGAATTTGTCTTGATCTGCATAATCCCCGTATGTACGTGTTTCTCACATTACATGCGCTAATCTTTATTTTTTGTTATTACAGAGATTCTCAATCCTAAAGAATCGAACATTAACACGTTCAAATGTTACTGACTATCAGAAGACAAATAAAGGCATCCTCACCTCATTTTCATGACTCACCTCTACCACATGCACAAAAATGAACATCTTAACAAAAAGCCTTAAGTAATTCAGGAAAATGTTAAATTTATGTATGAAACTGAACTTTAATATATATGTAACATTTTGCTTGCGGATGCAGAGTTAAATTCATAAGATAATTGTGATATCATTGATTGTAAATTTATGTACTTTTTCCCAAGGAACATTGTTTTGAACATAAAATTAAGCAAGATGCTGATTCTAAAAATGATAATAAATCATAAATATATAATTATCTACTTTTAAATTTCCTATTAGAAAATTTAAAACCACTTTCTAAATAGCTATAAAGTATACGGTAAAGTAATTCTCTAACTATGGACTAGACCCAAAAAGGAAAAATCTTGAAAAGCTCTTAGGCTTTTGACATCTAATTAATTTATGTAAGTCTAATGAAACTCCTAAGAGGACATTCCATGGTAGGCACAAGACTCTTTCTCGGGAGTGTTACAAGGGACATTCATGATCTATTAATGGTGTCAGATTCACAGTGAAGACTGTAGATATTTCCTAGAAACAAGGAAACTATTTCAAAATTACATAATTTGGATTTAGAATAAAATGTCCTATTTTTTTCACTGAATGCCTATTTTAAATATTTTTTTCTAATACAAAATATTGGGGTCAGTCCATGGCCAAGTGGTTAAGTTCTCCACTTCGCTGGCCCAGGGTTTCACTGTTTCAGATCCTGGGCGCAGACCTAGCACTGCTCATCAGCCCATGCTGAGGCAGCATCCCACATAGCAGAGCCAGAAGGACCTACAACTAGAATATACGGCTACGTACTGCAGGGCTTTGAGGGGAAGAAGAAAATAAAAAGAAGATTGGCAACAGATGTTAGCTCAGGTGCCAATTTTTTTAAAAAAATATATTTATAGAGTAATACTGAACAGAATTTTAAAATAGATATTATTGTATCATTGTGTATCAAATCAATTTGGTAACTTTGTTTATACCATAATACAATTTCTTCCTTTACTTTTAAAAAGTGGAAAAAATTTTAATAGCCCTTTTACTGCTATCAAATTATTTCAAGTATGAATGCAAGTGTTTCTCAAGCCAAGTTCCAGGGAACATTGTTTCAGGTGAATGCTAATTGGTCTTTTTTTTTTGAAACTGTCCTGCAATAAGATTGAAGAACCTCAAATTGAAAAGGGTTTTGGATTCAGATTTTTTACACAGCTGCTACGATTATGTATCCTCTTCAGAAACTCACTAAAGTTTGTGTTTTGAGCGGGATGGAGAGGAGACATTGTCATGGGAAAAGAGAGGAAGCTGAGAAATAGAAGCAAAGAGAACCTGTGTTAGCTCCATGAAAGCGCAGCAGAAGAGTGTTTCTTACATGACTAAGACCAGCGTGGACCCAGCACTGAGAGCCAGCACCCTGAACAGGACATAATGAGGCGGTGTGGGGATGGCCCAGTCACCAAACATGAGAAAGGGAAAAGGACACCTCAGAAGATGTCACCCGTGGTAGACGACCCAGACCAGATGCTGCCTGCCCCGCAGGGGCCATGAGTGATTGAAAGTGTGTTTCCACAACCGGCTAAACTTGTATTTCTACAACCAGTGGAGGCTCCAATTAGAAATTATGCCTAGTGAAAGAAAAGTATAGAAAATTGCTTTCTGTGCACATTTGAGGCTGTGGCCTGAAATTTGTTTTGACTGTAAGAACATTTCTCTGGACTAGGATTACTAGAAATATAATTTAGAAAACAGTAATCAAGCTAATTATTTCCTGGCAGTATATATATTTCATACTTACTGAGCTGAGCAAGTTTATCTTCAAAACACAAATTACTTAATAGGTCTGATCTATTTAAGCCTCACACTAGATGTAAAAGGTATGGAATATTGATAATTATCTTAATCAATGAAGAAAAAGACACACGGCATGTCTAAATGATCTGTGACAACTTCAGTCTTGACCTTGGCTTATCTTTGACCTCAGTTCATACTGTTTTCAATATGTGGATCTTTGGTGTGGTTATAATTTATCAAAAATAATTATTTTTCATCTTAGAATGTATTTTTCCAATCTAAGTTGTCTTTTAAAATAATCCCTTTTCTACTAAAAATTGTCGCAATCATCAAGATAATGTTGTAATACATTTCAGAAATTTTCTTTCTTCAAGCTATAATCAAAACTCTATTTTAGTACTTTAAATTCACAGGTGCTTTAGATCAAACATAGTATTACCTAAACTCATCACTTAGTAGGGTTTGGTGATTCTGAAAAATTCAATGAAACATATCTAGTCTTAAAAGTTGAAGATTCACTACTATTAAAAATATCTTTTGTTCTTGGTAGGTGTGCATTAAATACTTATTGAATAAATGAAAAAATATTCCGAAGAATATACTACTTGTTCCTCATGCCTTTTCAAAGCCTAGTGTATCCCGTTTAGTTGTTACCTTTTTATATGGCATGCCCCATGATCTTTCTCCCTGGCACTCTTCTATTATTTTTATGTTAAAGGCCACCAATAAATTAAAATTTAAAAAATACATGAGGGCAAGTTCAAAATATTATTATTAAATTTTAATCTTATGCAGTATCTAATTCAGTATCTATTATATAATAATTATTGATGTATTTGGTAAAACTTTGTAGCATTCCCATTGTGTTTGAATTGTCTTTGCTAGTCTTCCCACTTAATCAAGAGAGATATTTTCAGTTACACAACCAAGTAGGGACTAAACATAATTACATTGAGTAATACTATATAGAATGATGTCAACTATATATGCTAATGGTTTAAAGTACCAATATGTGGTTTTATGATATTTTTACAATTAAGTAATGAAAGCAAATTCCCAAAGCATAAAAATGTATTCTATTTATGACAATGTTACATTTCTATTTATATTACTTCTTTAGGTAATTACTGGCTTTATATGATATATAAAAGATTATAGAGAATTTATATCTTGGTATATCTTTTTTTATTCATTAGCATAGCCATGGGTCTTAATGGGGGAGTTCCATGGTTATGTTTCAAAGTTCCGTGAATGCTGCCAAAGTATATGCTCAGTTAAGATGTAAACGGGTTTGTGTGGCTTATTGGGTGGAAAACTGTGGGCTTTTCTCGCATGTTCTATGGATTATTAACAAAAACAGCACAAGACTATTGATCAATTTTTACATCCTCTCTAGTTTTGTAATTACAATTCAGATTTTTATTTCATATGATTAATACTTTGCCTTAAAAACATCTATCTTGATCCCCATTTTCATACTCAAATCAATCAACAAACATCTTGGGTGATTATAATGGGTCCACCACAAGGTAGATACTAAAAAAAGTCTTAACTATATTTGTAAGTAGGTGTCTTAATGTTTTACAAATGTCAACAGGAATACGTTCCATTCATGATATCTTTCCTTTTTATTTAGTACTTTTGTCAATTAAATCTTCATACAGATGTTTTTACAGCAATTTCTAAACAATTGATCAAATATGCTGTGAAGATTTTCCACTTTCCATTCCAAAACTTTTGCCATATAAACATTTCCTAAGATTTCACAGAATCATTATATATAAAATTAGTAAAGACAACTAATTCTCTGAGATCTCATAGGTTCTTCATTAATTATAGATGTCCATGGTGAGTAACACTGGGTTACAAAATGTTAAACAAGTTCCTTTACTGGATTTTCCCAGATTTTATTACACTAAAGTATATGTAAATTCCTAGTGGTGGATATATTATGCATCATCTATTATTTAATCATAAAATATCTATTAATACTTAATGGAACAAGTATTCTGAGTAACATAGTGAGGGGAATGCTAATTGAAGCCAAATACCTGAACACTTTTATAGATGGAAAATTCGAAACCCAGATGAGTTATATATCTTGTTCTAAATCACCCAAGTGGTCACAGGCAGAGCAAACATTTATAGGCTCTCCTTCCTGAAACTGCATCACAACGAGAGTAAAACAGATTTTAAAGTATAGCAGTCGAACAACAGAAGGCATGTGGAAGACAAGTGATGGGAGACCAGGAGGGGAGGAAGAGCAGCTGGAATACTGGGTTCACTTAGCAAAATCAACATGGGCTCCTGATTCAGATGGATAACGGAGGGCAGCAATAAGAAGTTAGGCAGGAAACAAATAGTTGACTCTCCAAACACTGCATATGAAAAGAACAGAAGCCAGATATTTACATGCTCACCAGGCAAATAATAATAATTCAAACACACACGTATGTAAAAGAATGATATTTCTTACAAAAAATATAAGCAAGTGTGACATGACACTTCAGTTAGTATGGGTGTTCATGCTGCAAATTAAATCCTTCTGTATTCTATTTGGGATTAGCTGCCTAACATCTGTTCCTAAGCATTTCCTGCCAGTCAACAACACCCACTCAGAGCCGGAGACATTCCAGCAGCCTTTCTACTGCTTGATTCTTAAATATGGAGGGATTAAAAAAAAATCTATTAAATATTTGAAGAAAAAAAATAAACAAGAAAAGACCAAGATAAACAGGAAACCAGCCCTGATGTAGACAGGGATAATTAAGAGAACAGAAATAAACTTCAAGAAAGAAAATCTCATGATCTCAGCAAAATTTGAGACGCTACTTTTGAAGAAAAGCAAATATGAAAATAATTCATGTAAAATATGGTATAACTAGGCTATTTACCTCACCACATATATAAGAGCAGAAATGTAAAATACTAAAAAATTGTTCAAGAAAGAAAATATAATCATAGCATACTACCTCACACTACATTGAACAATATTTATATATTCGTAATAATGCATATTTTGGTTTATTGAGTTTTTAACATTTAAAACCAACTAATGAACAAAGAGAAGATCTAATTATGATTATGCAGAAGAATATAAATTTTATCCTAAATGTTTTAAAATGACAGAAAATATACACTTGCTAACATATTTATAAAGTGTTTGTAACAATGGAAATTAAGACAGGGCAGTAGCAGCATGTTATTTAGAAATTTGAAAACAGCCTTCAGAAAAATGAAAACAAGGGGCAGGCCTGGTGGCACAGCAGTTAAGTTCACACACTCTGCTTCTCAGCGGCCCGGGGTTCGCTGGTTCGGATCCCAGGTGCGGACATGGCACCGCTAGCAAGCCATGCTGTGGTAGGCGTCCCACATATAAAGTAGAGGGAGATGGGCACAATGTTAGCTCAGGGCCAGGCTTCCTCAGCAAAAAGAGGAGGACTGGCAGTAGCTAGCTCAGGGCTAACCTTCCTCAAAAAAAAAATGAAAACATGTAAACACTTTATAGTGATTCCTCAAGTGAGAGCAACAGAGGGTGAGCAGTGGAGAAGGAAGTGATTGGCGTTTAGGCCCATAGGACTTTAAATTATGTGCATGTATTACTTTAATAAGAATAATAAATCAAATTTAACAAAACATTTAACAAATAGATTAAAATAGAAATCATTTCTCAAAGGGCTTTGGAAAGAAATATAAGAAGTCAATATCTTTTCCTTTTAGAGATTGAAATTATTTCGTTCCATCTTTCTAGTATTACAAATTTAGTGAGGGTCATTATACCATGAATTTTGACTTCCCTACTTATCTTGTATCCCCAGCCTCTAGTAAGTACTTTCTATAGAGCCAGGTACTCAAATGTTGGTACTTTCCATAGATCAGGCACTCAATTTTTGGTAATGTCAGGAAGACATGATGAATTGAAATCACATTACACTTCTTTTAAAAAATCTGTTTATTAAACTAATAATAAAATAAATGGAGACTACATGATTAAAGTGTGTACAATGTGAAGTTCTTTCTTTGCAAACAGCCGTGTACACAATATACACATTTATTCAGACTCAAATTTATATTATGTGTGGATATGTATTTATATCTTATATGTTATTTTTCTTTGTATTAAAGTCAGTCCTTGATAATTTTTTTAAAGTTCAAAAGAAGTTAATAGAGATTTCTGTAAAAACTGTTTGGAATTTTATCAGATCTCATTCATGCAAAGAAAATATATTGTCTGAAGTTTACCTAAATTGATTATTAGCATTGATCTCTCGCTTAAGGTTTAGAAAGATGAATGTATCAATAATGATTCCAGACAAGAATTCTTAAATATAGCCTGGATTCTCTCAGAAAATTTGTTCTCACCTTTATTTTTTGCATGTTTAGGGATGCATACTAATCTAATATTTTTGCATGCTTAAATAAGCATAAATGTAAGCTTATTTTTTTAAATTTTGGCCTATTTTTTTGGGAATGCTTAAGTTATTCACAACTAATGCTGATCACTTATCTTCTTACCTGGGAATCCTGCAGGGCAATGGTCATAGTCTGCCTGGACTATTGTTTCTATATTATCTAATAGTAGAGGTTGGGGTTTCCCAAATTTTAAGCCATCCTTTATTATGATGTTAAGTAGATTTGCATATGTGAGATGAATCATAGATACTTCCGTCTTTTAATATACTGTATTTGCTCAGGATCCCACTGTTAGAACATATCTTAACATGGTGAAATTAGGAAAGAGAGTAGCAAGAAGATAATATCAGGATTTAAAGGGAAAATCATTTTCTCACTAAGCCATCAAACCTAGAAGATTGTTCTTTGATAGGATGTGCATGCAAATAAGGTCACTAGCTATTAACTTTTATTTTTCCTGAGGCCTGCTTGTTTGACTTGTAACTCTGTATGCCTGCAAGGCTATGCCTTTCGGAAGGAAATTTTTGCCTCGTTTCATGGAAAGATGGAGGCAGCAAAATAGATTTTAATAAGAAGGAAGTCAACCTTTGCCCCAAACACAAAATAAACCTTCAACATACTTTCCAAAGCTCAGCAAAACTCGGATACATTGTTTAAAAGTGTGTGCACAGGTGAAACGCCATAACTCATAATTCTTTCTGCCTCTGGAGACAATCAATGTGAAAAATGAGCAGAAAACCTGTTCTGGAAGAAAATGTTAACCTCTCTAGATGTAGGAATGGATGCATGAATAGCATCTGAACTCATGTTTAGATTAAATAAGATTTTTCTAATTTCTTCTGCATTTAATAAGAGACCTAAATGGCTCAGAACGTAATGCCAACTTTTCCTTTCAACCTCAAGACGTGTTGAAGAGATGTGAAAATTGACAACGTACTTTCAAGCTTCTGTTCA
Organism: Equus asinus; assembly: GCF_041296235.1. Taxonomy (NCBI): domain Eukaryota; kingdom Metazoa; phylum Chordata; class Mammalia; order Perissodactyla; family Equidae; genus Equus; species Equus asinus. Next base: position 84,454,884 of record NC_091799.1, read on the forward strand.
CTAAAAAAACTTAAATAGCATTCAAAACCCTCCATCTATTCTCACTTAACTGCTATTAGAAAAAATTATCCAAAGCAAAAAGAGGTTGTTTTATTATAATATAGAATTTATATATAGTTTTTTCAAATGTAGGCTTCACGTAAGCAAATGCGACATAAGAGAATAATTGCAAATGTCCAGAAAAAGAATATGAATGGAAAAAGCTTTACCTGAAAATCTTTAAAAACAAAGTAATTATATCTCTATCATACACAAAATAATGATATTGGAATTAAAATCTAAGTTAATGCTTAATTAAACTGAATAAGCAGTTTATTTCTTAAATCCAAAGTTTCTCATCATCTGGTACATTTTATCCATGTATTTGACAATGATTTAATTTATTAAAAGTAGGTCAGTTTCTATCAGGACTTTATATAGAAAGAGAAAGAAAAAAGACAATCAGTAATTGGGAATGAAATGGCATAACAAGAATAGTAGGAATATTTTGATGTAAAGAAATAGAGCCTAGCAAGATATAAAAAATGCAAATAGATGGAAAATTAATATAATCTCCCTTGATTCATAGACTTTTAAAATTTAGGATGACTTTATTATCAAGTTCTCTTTCTTCCACCTCATTTTTAAAGTTTCATATATAAAATCACGTAGTACATTCTCCGTGGGTCTGGCTTTTTTCACTCAGTATAATGTTTCTAGATGCCTCCATCTTTTTCTGATTAGTAGTTTGTGCATTTTTATTACTGAGTAGTACCCTATATTATGATTGAACTACATTATGTCCATTTACATGATGATTTAAGAGTTTGTGTGAGATTTATATTATTTCTTCCTAACAATGTTTGATAAAATTCATACAGGTCTGAGGTTTTCTTTGCATCAGTTTTTCATTATAAAATCAACTTTGTTGGTAAATTACATAGCCATTCAGATTTTCTATTTCATTTTGAGTCAGTTTTGGTAACTTGTGCCTTGTAAGTAAGTTTGTCAACTTCATGTAACTTGTTGAATTTCTTGGCATTGATTGTTTATAATGTTTCTTCATTACCCTGGTAATGTCTGTAGCATCTGTAAATCTCTCCTTCTGTTCTTGATATCTAGCAATTCATGGCTCTGTGTTTTTTTCTTGAAGATTCTAACAGGAGGTATGTAAATGTTTTTCATCTTTTCAGAGAACTGCATTTGAGTTTTATTGATCTCTTTTTTCTCTTTGTGTTTTTTGTTTTCAATTTCATTAACTTCTCTTAGGTTTGTTTTTTTCTCCTTTCTACTTATTTGCATTTAGTTTGCTCATATTCTTCCAGCTTCTTATAACAGATTCTTAAATCACTGATTTAGATCTGTCTTATTTTCTGATAGACGCATTTAAAACAAAACATATAACTCTAATCACTGTTGTAACTGTCTCCACAGATTTTGATAGGTTATGTTCCTATTTTCACTCAGTTGAAGGTATTTTCTAATTTGCCTTGTGATTTCTTCTTTGACCTATGATTTACTTAGATTTATTTATTTTTTGTTTAATTTCAGAATATTTGTAAATTTTCAAAATATCTTTCTGTAGTTGGTTGCTAGTTAATTTTGTTGAAGTCTGGGCAGATGCTCTATATGATCTAAATACTTTTGGAATTATCAAGACTTTTCAATTTTGGTGAAAGGTACATGTGCACTTTGAAAGAATATGTATTACACTGTCATTAGGTGAGTATGTTAGTCTCTTAGAGCTGCTGTAACAAATTACCACAAACTGAGTGGCTTAAAGCAACAGAAATTTATTCTCACCATTCAAGAGGCCAGAAGTCTCAGAGAAAATCCATTCCGTGCCTCTCCTAGTTTTTGCTGGTTACCGATAGTCCTTAGTGTTGCTCGGATTGTAGAAGCATCTTTTCACTCTATGGCTCTATCTTTATATCATTTTCCTCTCTGTGTCTTCTCCCTTTCAGTCTTTATAAGGTCAGCATCATCGAATTTAAGGGCCACCCTAATCCAGATGAACTCATCTCGAGATCCTTACCTTAATCTTCGAAGACTCTTGTCCCAATAAGTTCACATTCTGTGGTTCGAGGTGGACATGAATTTTGAGGGGAGCCTATGCTACCCACTACAGTGGGTGGATGTTTCATAAAGGTCAATGAGGTTCAGTTGGTTGATGCTGTAGCTCGTTTTCTCCCTCCTTATTTATTCTTGTCTAGTACTTGTTCTATTAGTTGCTGAGAGGAGTGTTAATGTCTCCATCTACACTTGTAGATTTGTCTATTTCTCCTGTCAGTTCCGTGAGTTTTGTCTTCATGCATTTTGAACATTTAGGACTGCACTGTCTTCTGCAAGAATTGAAACTCACATCATTTTGGAAGGGCCCTCTTTATCCCTGGTATTATTCCTTGTCCTGAAGTCTACTTTCTGATGTTTATCTCACCACTCATCTTTCTTTTCATTAGTGTGCTCGTGATATATCTTTTTCTTTATTTGTAACTTCTTTTTGTCTTTTTGTTTAAGATACTTCTCTTTTGAGACAGCAAATAATTCTGTGTTGTCTTTATCCAATATGATAAGACCTATTTTTTAATTGATGTGTTTAGATTAATGTAATTGTTGAAATTTGGGGTTTAAATCTACCATCTTAGTCTTTGTTTTCCATTTGTCTGTTCTATTATTTAGTTCTCATTCCCTCTTTGTCTTCATTCATTACCTCTGTCCTTTCTGGACCTCTCTCTGGGTTTCTTTTCTGCTAATGATTATAGGTCATGTTTACTGTTTTTTTTTGCATGTCTGATATTTTTACTGATAAAAGAACACTTGTGTTCTTTACATTGTTGGTATGTAGTTTGTTGTTTTCCTTTAAAGAGTCTTGGACTTTGTTCCTGCATTTAGTTAGGTTGTTTGTGGGCAAGTTTGATCTTTTTAACATTTTGCTTTCAACTATTAAAAGGTTGTCTATTATAACCTTTACACTTGGACTAATTAAGCCCCACACATAAGGCATGGCCTTCCTGTGGTTTCAACTGCAGTCATCTTGCAAGGTTTTTCCATGTTGGCTAGTGAGAATTTGAACACTCATTGGCTTTTAGTGTATTCTGCTAATTATTTAGCTCTCCTATATTGTTCTTTCCCTGATACCTGTTCTTCATTCTGCATCACGAAATTTCACTTCACATATCTACAAATGATAGTCAGTGAAAAACTCAAGATGGCCCTTATGCATATATATAGAGGTCTTTCCTGATAGCTCCTCCTTTCCCATATCAGGCCCTGCAAATTCTACACTTTGAATATTATGGAATTAGGTGACCATTTCAACTTTTTCCTTTCACTTCATACCTCCTGAGAATTCTCTTCATTACCAGTTGATGGCTTTGTTTCCTAGATTGAGAAAATTTGAGACAATAAGAAGAGAACTTTCATGAGCTTTCATGACCTCACTGATCTACCCTCAGGCTTCTGAGAACATACACACTGTCTGTCTTCCCTATTATTACGTCGGATGAGTGGCCTTTGCTATCCACAATGATCTATGATCTATGCATAGTAGGAGTCATCTGCTCTTACCCAAGGACACTGCTCCATTAATTCTTCCATCTTTCTCTTGATTCAATAGTCCCTTTTTTCCCCCAGCATACAAATATCCTGTAATAACTTCTACAGTTAAAAAAAGTAACCCAGGGGGCTGGCCGTGTGGCATGGTGGTAGGGTTTGTGCACTCCAGTTTGGTGGCTCAGGGTTCACAGGTTTGGATCCCTGGTGTAGACCTGAACCCTGCTCATCAAGCCAAGCTGTGGCGGCATCCCACATACAAAATAGAGGAAGACTGGCACAGATGTTAGCTCAGGGACAATCTTCCTCAAGCAAAAAGAGGAAGATTGGCAAGAGGTGTTAGCTCAGGGTCAACCTTCCTCACCAAAAGCAAAACAAAGCAGAGTAATCCAATCATCTTCTCATCAGCCCACAATGCTCTCCATCAATTGCTCACATTTCTCTGCTTCTCTATGAACATAAATTTCTCACAGGAAAATGTGACTTTACTTCCTCTCCTCTCATTTTTCTTTAGATTTAACACAATCAGACTTTTGTCTTTACCTTTCTATTGAAACAACTTTTGCCAAGTCACCAGTAACTTCAAAATTGCCACATGGAATCTAGACTAGTCTAGTCTAGTTTAATCCCTGCCTCCATTGTACTTATCAATTGTGAGAAATTGGAACAATTGATCAGCCTCTTTTTCTTGAAATTCTTCCTTCACTTGGCCCCCCAGGGCATTATCCTATAGGCTTTTCCTCCACGTTACAGTCTGTTCCTGCTGGGTCCCCTTTTCTGGTCTCTCCTCTCCTCCCCAACCTTTCACCTTTAGAATGCACTATGGCTTAGTTCTTGAACTTCTCGTCTATTCTCACTCTCTAAATTAGTATCCTATTTCATGGCTGTGAATTCTATTTTCATGCTGATGGCTCCCAAGTTTATATCTCAAAGTCAGACAACTGTCTAAGTTCCAGGCTTCTATAAAGCTGAAGATCCAAAGCTTCATTTGGATGTATAATAAACATCTCATAAAACCGAAGTCTTGATGTTGTTCCCAAACCTCCTTCTCTCATCTTATCATCTCATAAGTGGTAAGTCAACACTTCTAGCTCTTGAGACCAAATGCCTGAGAAGTATCCTTGACTCTACTCTTTTCCTCACAATCACCCCTCCAATCCATCAGCAAATTCTGGTGGTTCTACCTGCAAAATATACCCCAAATCTATCTCCTTTCTTCTGCTTCTGCTACTACTACTCTTGACCAAGCTACCATAATTTCTCCTATTCAATTGAAATAGAGCCTAACTGGTTTCCACGTCTCTTTTGCCTTACCCTTTCTTGGCCACTATTTTCCAAACTGCAATGAGAGATACACCTTAAAAATGAAGTCATCCTTTTGTTATATCAGTCCAATATCTTCCTTCTTTGTTCAGAGTAAAAGCCCAATTTGGTGTACTTGTTACCTCTTGTTCTTGTCGTCTGTAACTGCCCTTGGAGTGCTCCTCTCTCTGCACTGTTGCCTCCTTGATGTTTATCAAACACACTTGCCCCTCAGAGCACTTGATAGTCTCTCTGCTGCCCTTACTAGGCACACAGTAACTATTGACTCATTGAGGGAAGAAACTGAGGTAGACGGATTATGTAACTTGGCTAGTGAAATACACCAAATTTAGGGCAGAATAAGGATTGAGACCTAATCCTTTTTTCCATAATAGTTTTTCTCTAGATAACTAGAATTTAAAATTCAAACGATAAATGTACCTTCACCGTGGAAACATGTTATATATTCAGACAGATGTGAGGTTTATTTTTTCGCTCTTTGATTAATTCTACCTTGCAACTTATTTATTTTCAAACACTATCTATATAATTCTAGTATTTTAAAAAAAATCCCTTATGTAATCATGGACATTACTGAAGATCTTTCAATAGATTTCTCTTAATTGTAGGGAGAAATTTTAACTGTGCTGGTTTCTCCTTAAAACCATCAACAACAACAAAACAATCTAGCCATTTAAAGTTTTACTCAGAAAAATACTTAAAGAGGAAATATGAGTAGGTTATTTACAATGTGGGATTAAAATATAAAGAAACACATTCAACATGACTAGTATAATTTCAGCACGTGAGCTGGGAGATATTTTACTCTTTAACTTCTATAAAAGTTATCAGGGAATCTCTGTGCCTTTGGATCGTACCACAATTATTTCATTGAGCAGTTCTTCCTAATTCCACACTGCCAGCTGAAAAGAAAAAAATGTATTTCAGTAAGAAAGAAATAGCCACACTCTTCCTCAATTCTGCCATAATTCACTTTCCTCTGCTGGCGGCTCCAGTCCACTCCTGACTGATGGTAGGCAGCAGCATATGGCAACAGTGAGAGAATTTATAAAAGAAGTCTGCTAATGGTAACAAACAAATAAATAATCAGGAGGACCCAACAGTCAGGAAGAGTTAATAAAGCTGGCAAATGCTTGGTTAGTAGAGCTTCTCATGGTGAACAATGCCAAGTGCCTGCACGAATCTTGGTTGAGCTTTTCCTCATCAGGCAAAGCATATTAATTTCTAAGACTGTACTGAATTTAATATATTGTACATTGAAGTACTTATTACTAAAGCCTTCATATTTCTTGTGGTCTGGTGATTTTCCAAAATTGAACCCTATAAACCAGATAAGTAAACTGTGATAATCTTAGCAGAATGCAAAATCTAATTATTTCTGCCTTGCAATGCAATGAAAAAACAAAAAGCCTGCAAACTTTACCAAAACATTTAGAGGTAGAATGGCTAGCATGTGCCTTCCCTGTCTTATTAGCAATAAGGAATTTTAGGCTTCTAGGATGGTTTGATGTACAGTAAAAATAAATTTGTTTTGATAATTAATTTGCTTATATCAAACTAATTGCTAAGTCCCTTTCTCTGCCTTCCCGTACCGAATACTCCTTTAATTAGATTTTTTTATTTCTATCATAGTACCTAATAAAAAGATTAAAATGTTCCTGATCAAAGAAAATAGTACTCTAGAACAATAGAGTTTTTTTCCTTTGGTTATGTACCTTCAATTTTACCTTTGTCTAATCCTTCTAGACTTCACAGGCTAGGAAAACTGCTTCTCTTTTCGACCCAAATTAGAATTTTCATCTCAACTGTGTCATACAGATCTGTTTTAAAAATTATGATGCTTATTATCATGTGATTCTTTGCAATATAGAATGGTCTCTTCTGGCTTTCTAGATTTTTGAGTCTATTTAAAATATCAAAGTTTCAGGTTTTGTACTTAAATGACGGTATTCATGCTCTTTCTCTATCTCGAAGACAGGAACTTGCCCCCTCCTTTCATGATGAGGGAAAGGATTATCAGCTGTTCTCAAACTTAGCTTCAGATGCTGATCACCAGGGGAATTTAAAACAACAACAAAAATAAAAACAAACATTGAATTTTAGACAAGTAGTAGTAGACTGCAGAGAATTTAAAATTGGACTCTTTGAAGCTGAAGTCCAGATAACAGCATTTATTTTTAGTCTCCAGGTGATTCAAGTGTTAACACACAACTGTTAAAACCTCTGAACTGGAGGTTGCATAAAGCTCTACATCCCTTTCTGTGTCACTGATGAGCAATCTTTAGAGTTTGGGGCTTTCCAAACTTCTCACAGTACAACATACGAAACCCAAAGCTTCCCCATTTCCCACTTTAGACTTCCTTAAGTTAGCTGTTCCCCATTCCCATGCAGCGGGGGAGAGGTGTGTTAAGGAAGACCAAAGCAACTCACCAACATTCACAGGGATCCATGGACAAACGTTCCAGACTTTTGATCTTAGCAGATCTGGAACCTTCAGTTGAACTATTTGAACCTCGGAAGGTACTGGTACTTAATTTTCCTTGGCATTCCCTCTCAATTATCTCCCCTATAAATTGAACTTCAAGCTCCTCCATTCAACAACATTCTTCTACACTCTTATCTTCACATTGCCCTGTGTTTTATCATCAGTAGGATAAACGGTAACATCAAGACTTTTGAGGTAAGAAAGACCTGTTTGTGAATTCTGTTTATTTTTCCTGAAATGTACATTCTAGTTTTATGGAAGAGATGGCAATACGTACTTCATGGGCTTGCCTCAAGGATCACGCAAAGTAATGTGTGTGAAGTGCTTGGTACAGGGTTTGATCCCTAAAAGCTACTTCTCTTTCTAATCTGCAACATTCTCACACATCCTCAAGAATATAGGTCCTCTGTAAACTAACTTCTCCCATCCTGAACTTTTTTTCCCAGTAGGTTCTTTATGGTTCCAGATGCTACTAGAATCAGATTCTTCTCTGAAGTTGCAATATTTCTTTGGTCTTCCTGGTAGACAGTACTCAAGTTCCCACATTCTCTCTTTTATTTTCACGTTACATCTCCTTGAATAAATATATAAGCATATTAGAAAGTTTATGATTTTACAAAACAACGCAATTAAAATCACTAAACTTGTATTGACCACCTACTCTTTTCCAGGCACTCATCTATGCAGAGATATTGCTTGCAATTGAGTAATTGGCCCAAGGACTAAAGCAGTGTAAATGGCCAGTACTCAGATGCAGCTGGTGGGTGCAGTGTCACTAATTATATTCTATCTAAAATCTAAATATGCTTTTGTTCTGTGCCTGGATTTGAGTGGATTTCTTAACCAGCTAGAAGAACTCTTACTGATGCTTTGAAATTATGTATTAATAGGATTTACTTCTAACCCCAAAGTAAAAAAAAAAAAAAAGATCTGACTGATTGTCAGATCAGAAAAACTGTTTTGGGTTGAAATAGCATGCTCTACTTCATGATATATCCCATCAAGAAAGGTGGGCCAAAGGGTGGCTGAGGATGCTCAGGGCAAATCTCTTCTCTAGGAGGTAATTCTGCACTGAGTCCAAAAGCTGACTGTACACTGAGTCAGAAAACCTACAATTAGATTTGGCATTTCCATTGCCTTGCTGTGAGGATTCAAATCAGTCAACTCTCATGGCCAGATATTTCCTATCTGTAAGCATTTCTGTAATGTGTACCTTGTGCCCTGAATTCCACTAGACGCTGTAAAGGATAGATATAAAGATTAAGGACTTTATGATTTAACTGGAAGGAGATCTTCAGACATGACATAAAGAACAAAATAAAGTGGTATATTTGAATTCTACTTATTTGGTTGCAGACTGGGTATTATTGAAATGCCACAAAGAGAGCAAAATCATTGCTAGCTGTTGTAGTTAGTGATGACCATATGCCACTACAAAAGATTGTTTGGAGAAATGAGTTGAACAAAGGGTTGCTATGTATTTAAAAGTGTAAGATATCCTTATAAAGGTAGTCATATGATTAAATGCCGTTATTCTGTGAAATCAGAAATCTATTGCTGAGATTTTGATGTTAGATCCACAGTTATTTCCTTTGAATTAAAAACATACAAGAGTAAATTCAGGGCCCCGTGCATGGCCTAGCGGTTAAGTTCTCGCGCTCCTCTGCGGCAGCCCAGGGTTTTGCTGATTCGGATCCTGGACGCGGACATGGCACCACTCATCAGGCCATGCTGAGGCGGCGCCCCACATGCCACAACTAGAAGGACCCACAACTAAAATATACAACTACGTACTGAGGGGATTTGGGGAGAAAAAGCGGAAAGAAAAAAAAAGAAAAAAGAAGATTGGCAATAGCTGTTAGCTCAGGTGCCAATTTTTTTTAAAAAAAGAGTAAATTCACCAATGTGCTAGTCTGCCTGTTATCTAGTGTAATCAGCGAGAATGCAGGTGGCCTTTATAGGGCTTTATGGCCTCTTCCAGTATTATGTGATGGGCTTTCAGCACTCACTTCCTGTTACCGCCAATCCATCTAAATTCTGTTTCTTCAGTATAAAATTTTTTATCTTTTCCATTAAACGGGAAAAGTCACTTAACAACAAAATTTTGGACAATGCTCAAACACCATTTCAGACAAACTACCAACATTATGGGAGAGGCAGTGAGGGTCTGTAGATCCTTCATAAATGGTCAACGTCAGATCTGCGAAGGAATTGATTATAATTTACATTTACATAGGATCGTTAAGGCTGTAAATTCACAGACTTTGCAAACTTCACCTGTCGTGAAGGTGAAGAACAAATCTGAACATAGCAACCCTTTGGGGGCACCTAGGGATTTGATAGACTGAAGTGTTACATTTAATTGAAAATATAAGGGATTGTTAAGTCAGAAGCGTTCAATTATGTGAACTGGAATAGTGCCAAGCCTCTTATTCTTTCCTTGGGGCATTCGGAACTCCCAAGAAGTGACCAGATTGTCTATGCTAAGGCTTGCGTGTGAAGGACACCACCGGAGCAACTGGTCACTGGGGACAGTTATAAAGTGAGAGTGGGGATTTTATTTTTTACAGTGAAATGGCCCTTGTCTAGATGACAATACAATCATAGACTAAAGTGACCTAGAGAAGAGTTCTTTGCATAAACACTTTTTCTACTTTATTCTTCTGTTAAAAACTTATGAACTAAACATGAAATTCCACTTAAATTTTACAAAGTGAATTATTGTGCAAATAAAGGTAATATTATGTAGGATTAAGGAAAGAATTCTGAAGAATTAACCACTTCAAATGAGCTGTACATATTTCCAACTAGCTGCATATATTTTAAAGGCTAATTACTCAGGTGAGAGGATAGGTAAGTTCATTTTATGTTTTGGAGCAGAAGAAAATGCATATGAAAAGTAAAAGCAAAGGCTAAGGCTATAAAGAAATACTTTCACATAGACCTTGATCCCAAAGGCAGTTTTATTGTTATTAATATTTTCACAACATTTTTCCATTTTAACATTTATTTTTACATATTAATGTTTCCTTTTTTTTTTTTAAAGATTTTATTTTTTCCTTTTTCTCCCCAAAGCCCACCTGGTACATAGTTGTATATTCTTTGTTGTGGGTCCTTCTAGTTGTGGCATGTGGGACGCTGCCTCAGCATGGTTTGATGAGCAGTGCTGTGTCCACGCCCAGGATTCAAACCAACGAAACACTGGGCCGCCTGCAGCAGAGCACACAAACTTAACCACTCGACCACCGGGCCAGCCCCTAATGTTTCCTTTTTTAGCTCTTTGATATGATAACTTGACATGAGTTCACAGCTACTGAGTGAACAATGATTGTGTTGATATACTTTTATAGTTTATTTTTATTTCATTCATAAAGAAGCAATGGAGGCAAGAAGTTAACTGACTGACAAGTGGCAGTGGTATGTCAAGAACCCTAGGCTAGGCTCGCATACCTTTCTACCATGCAAATTACTTTTCAAATAGTGCCCTTGCATTGCCAGGCATTTCGTATTTGCAGAATTCTTGCATTCTCAGGTGTGCCTTCATGACACAGCTCTTCATCTTCTCCCGACTTCCCATCTTTATGCTGGAGCACTAACCAGAGTCTTTCATAAATGCTTTTCTTATTTCTATAGCTATTCTCTCCTCCTTGTTGCAGCCTTACCCCATTGTGCCTGTTTTTGGAGATTGGGTCTTTAGGAGGTAAATAAGGTTAAATGAAGTCGTAGGAGTGGGGTTCTAATCCAAGAGGACTGGAGCATGCTCAGAGGAAATTCATGACCAGATAAGGAGGTTGTCTGCAAGCCAGGAAGAGAGTTCTCAGCCAGGAACTGATCCCTGCCAGAACCTTGCTCTTGGACTTTCCAACCTCCAGAACTGTGAGAAAATAAACTTCTGTTATTTAAGCCCCATAGTCTATGCTATATTGTCATGGCAGTCCGAGCACAGTAAGACACTTGTTTCACACATATTTCTTCCCTCCTCCTTATCTTAAATCCTGACTGTGGCTATTTCCAAGATCAGAGCTCCCATTATTCTGAAAAATTGCTAATTGAAAGCAAACATCACAATCAAGATATGAACTCTTAGTCGGAGTCAGAATTTTCACCACATCTTTACTTCTGGGTGAACTTATATGACCCAACAAACTTCTTAACATTTTTCTGTGTGTTGGGGCATAGGATTTCAGTGGTGGGAAAGAAACAGAGTGTGGGTGTGTTCTAGAAACTGAAATAAATCTAAAACTGGATACATCCCATGCTGTGTCAGAAAACCGTGTGTGGTAGATTGTGTTATGCATCCCCATCTTTTGCCAGGACTTGCTTTGGGAGACACATTCCACCTTTCTGTCCCCTCTTAACAACAAGCTTGGGTATTGATTGGTTTGGCCAGCGAAATATGAGTTGAAGTGGCAACGTACAGTTTTTAGCATAAACTTTAATAGCCACTGTTGGTTTTGCCAGTTGTCCTGTCAATTTCCCTTTGGCATGTCCTGAGTAGGGCTGTTTCTCAGCATGGATCCTGAAATGCGAAGATATATACAGAAGAACCACAGTCAACCCACCGCCACTGGGCTGTGTTAGAAGCCACTGAGACTTAGGACTTTGTCACCACAGCCTAACTTACCAAAAGATAACTGAAACCGGGTATTATGAAGAGTCTGGAAACTTAAATCAGCTCATAGAAGGTCTTGTGAACTTGATGTTTAGACATGATCTTATCGCCAAGAGAAAAACCGCAGAAAGATATTAAGGAGGGCACTGTAAGCTTTCTTTTACTTTTCTTTAGTTCAGTTGCTCATTTATGTTTAGTTATGTTGAAGTAACAAAGGCAAATGATTAAAAAAATTAAATAGTACTAAAAATCTTGCAATGAAAAAGAATAGTACCCTGCTGAATACCCTCTCCCAAACACAGGTCCTATTTCCCGGTGGCAAAGAATTTTAATAATTTGTTTTGCACATTGTATCATACTTCCTCTGTATTTCTTAAACCTTTGTTCATAATGCTGTTTTGATTTATGCATTTTAAACATTATGATCACTATTTTTAAGTACATCGATGTGGCAGTTATTTTACAAAATTGCTGAAAAGTCTTAGGCACTCCTTCCATTGAGAGATGGGGTCTATGACCCCTCCCTTTAAGTCTGGGCAAACTTATGGCTTGCTTGTAACCAAGGCAATGTAGCAGAATGTGTATGACTTCTGAGGCTAGGTGTGGCCACATGGAAATGCGTCTGTCAAATCTCTTGCTATGGGGAGCATAATCCAGCCTCTGCACTTTGGATCCACCCCAACTGAAGTTCACACTGAGACAATGCCTCCCTTGGGCTGCTCCAGCCAGTGACTGAATGCAGGAGGGCTAGTAAGGTAGACCTGTATTGCCACCTGAAAACTCTCATTGCCTTTTCTGGCTTCTTTCACTTTTCCCCTCACAAGCATATCACCCTATAAATCTCTTGCACGTCTAATCCCTATCTTGATGTCTGTTCCTCAAAGGACCTAAACTAACCACTAGGTAAGAAAAGGCAGTGTTGCTTGCTCCTTGTGTACAGGGCCCCTTTCTCCTGGAGGTCTGATCCACCATGTAAGAAGTCTGACTGCTCCGACACTGTTGTGCTGAAAGGAAGCCCAGAAAACATAAAATGTGGAGACATTATGTGAAGGTCTTTCGTTGACTGCTGCAGGGGAGGTCTCAGCTGACATCTGGGATCAATCACCGGACATGTGAGAGGAGACACTGCTATCTGTTTCCAGCCCCAACCATCAAGTCACCCCAGCTGTTCAATCGTCTTACCCGAGGCTCTAGTCACTATATAATAAAGAGGAGCTGTTCCTGCTCTGCCGTGCTGGGATTCCTGACACACAGAATCATAAGCCTAAAAGATTACTTTGTAAACTACTAAGTTGTGATTGGTACCTGTGGATTGTGAGTTTGATCCACTGAAACCCTTTGTGGCCTCAAGTGAGGATGTGTCTTTCGTGGGAAATTTTGCAATTGTATCTTTCAGGTACTTCGAAAATATATGGGGCAAATACGTGGCTATTTCTGATGTTAGTTTTCAGCATGCGCTTTCTCGGAAAATGTATATATGTGAACAAGTTCATGGTTACGTCTATTTTTTCAACCAGAGACCTTTTATATGAGAAATCTTTACAACCAGAAACTTCTACTGAAGCAGTTCCAATGTTAGCTGATGTACTCACCACAGGGATTTTTTTTCTTTTTTTGAACTAATTGTGTTTTCAGCTTATCTATTGGTAAAAATGGAAGTAGTCACTAAACCTGATAATTGATTGATTAAAGAACTTCTGGTTAAAAATCATTTTCTCTCAGAAATCATTTTTCCATTGTCTTTTAGCGCTAAGTATTGCTGGTGACAAGTCTGATTACGTTGAAGTTGTGACTTTTTGTGAAATCGTGCCCCAGCTTGGCTTTTTCCCCTTCACTGTCCTACTTCCCCCTTCTCTTAACAGTTTTTCCTGAGAGCCCGCCCTTAATAAATCACTTACACACACCTCCAGTTCTCAGGGTTTGCTTCCTGGAATCACACCTAAGCTAGGTTGTAGAGTCAAATGCTTTATCCTCCAAGAAAAGGCATTTCAAAAAGGGATGAAAAAGCTGTGGGGGTGCAGAGAGCTCACTGAGTACAGCCTTGATCCTTGAAGTATTTCAAGTATAATTGACATGCAGCATCCTGTTAGTTTCAGGTGTGCATCGTCGGGATTTGATATTTATATACGTTATGAAATGGTCACTGGATAAGTCTGTCACCATACAAAGTTATTGTAATATTATTGACTATATTCCCTATGCCGTACAATACATCCTGGTGGCCTATTTATTTTATAACTGGAAATTTGTACCTCTTAATCCCCTTCACTTATTTCGCCCACCCCTCCAATCCCTCTCCCTTCTGGTAACCACTGGTTTGCTTCCTGTATCTACGAGTGTTTCTGTTTTGTCTTGTTTGTTCACTTGTTTTGTTTTAGATTCCACATATAGGTGAAATCATATGGTAATTATCTTTGTCTGCTTTATTTTACTTAGCATAATAGCTTCTATATGGAATATTACTCAGCCATTAAAAAGAATGAAATCGTGCTATTTGTGGCAACATGGATAGACCTAGAAGATATTAGGCAAAGAAGTGCATTTTAAATAAAAAACATTGCAGGGTCTCTATACCCTTCTTTCAGCCATCTTTTTTAGCGAATTTTTAGCTACTAACATTCCATAAACACCAGTTGAACACTTTTTGTTCCTGTCTCAACTTCTAGATAGCCTTGGAATTCCAATAGGTTATTATTAACAAGGTAAATATATTACAAAGTCTAATCACATTATTCAGTGTCTTGCTTTTTGCTTATCAAATAAAAGATCACAGCCTTCAGATACAAGAAATTTATTGAAAAGTTTCATGTGCACCTAAACACCTATTACTTCATGTTCCTCAGGACATTAATCTTTCTGTTTATCATCTTTGCTTTTTCATATGTTCAGACCCCAGCACCTTATCACACATTCATAAGAACACAATAAAACAATGCTTGCTTGTGCGAGTGCTGTAACAAATTGTTACCACCTCCCCAAAGGGGAAAACGTTCAAAGGTTCCACTTGAAACCATGTTTTCAATAATGTCCTTTGTGTGCTATTCTCTTCCTTTTATTCTCAGTATTCATAGTTGTGTAAGGAGATATTATTCCCACTGTGCGCTAAAGTTCCTGCTGTGCTTGAAAGCTTGTTCCTGACAGCTCACAGACATTTCAGTGAGAAGAATCTAGTGCTCCCCCACTCTAAAATGCTCGCTCAAGAAGAAAAATGTTTATACATTTCATTTCTGCCATCTTACAACATTTCTCTGCTGATGATCTATAGAAAGAGGGCAAAGAAGAATGAGTTTCATGATCACCTTTTGGTGCCAGTGCAGACCTCCCCCTGGGACACATTTCCCACCTGATAGGTGGTCTGCTCTGCTCAAATACTAGTGAGCTGGTGAAATTCAGCAAGAGCCTATGACCCACCTCTCCCACCTGGGGCTCAGAGCAGCAGGGTTCAGATAAGTGTCTGAGAAGCTTATGTTGAAAATCTCCTCCGTAATGTCTTTCTTAACCCGTGCATCTGATCTTCCTACTTAGAAGTTTCTGTGGATGCTGAAGGCTGAGATCACAGAATGAGCCCTTTGCTCCTCATGCTTTCTGGGGAAACCTCTCACCTGTGTCTGGAAGACTTCTAATGGGCTCAGATTATAAATTGAAGAAAGCCATATTCACATCAAGAAGTCGCGTTCGTAATCTTTCCTTAGACTAGAACCATTTTTAGTTTTAGTTTCCTTTGAGATTTGATAACAAATACATGATAAGGTTTCTCATTACAGGAGAAACATCGTTATTGGCAAATTTCCAAAGTATTAGGAAAAGTGAGACTCTCTTCTTTGTAATAATTACATAGAACAGTAATTAGAGGTCTGGGACTTGTGTGATTAAGTAGATTTCATACCTAGATTCTTCTGTAAGTCAATACACCTGTGTATTTCCAGTTTCTAAATATAGCTACTTTCTTAATTCTTTTCGACCCCATTTCTTTTAAATTGTACCTCCAAGTATTTGAAGTTCTCCAAAGCTTATCTATTTTATCCTCTTTCCAAGTCACAACAGAAGCCATGCCAAGGTAATTAACTTTGATAACTTATTTAACATAAAGTTATTATAAGTGAGCAAACAGCACAAAAACTTTCCAGAAAACTCCCCAATTCTTAAGTTTCTACATTAGAGCACATGTTGCCATCTTCAAACCTTGAATAACACATATTATGAGTGAACAAATCAGGGTTTAGGTAAGTGCTTTTAAAAGTTTCATTTTTAATTTTTTGAGTGAAGAAATATTTTGAATAAATTGCAGTGAAAAAACAAATTCCAGACATGGGCTTAATCATCAGGTTTTAATTGCATAGATTATAAGTAAACACTTTTCAGCCAAAGACCATCTATAATTTCAACTGTGCTAATACTTTCTGAAGTTGTATAGGATTTGGTGATCTTAGGTCTAACAGAAGAAATTCACTAATTTTTGAGAAAGCCCTCAGCTTTTGGGTACATGGCAATTTGCTTTAGGTTTCTACTTCATAAGTTGGCTTCTTGATATTTTGATTTTCTGTTAGTGACGCCCTCTAGGGATATATCAGTTTGGTTTGGAAATCCTAGTTGACTGACTTCCCAGATAGTAGAAGAAAAAAAATAAGATTTCATCTTCAAGCATATTTAAAACATATCTCAGTATTTAGAAGTGCTCACAAAATAACAGTAGAGAGGATAACTGGGAGGACTGATGGATAATGACTAGACGTGATTATACTGTGATTTAAGTCATCTGCACAGGGATCCATACTCTGTCTTTTTTTTTTTTTTTTTTTGCTGAGGAAGATTAACCCTGAGCTAACATCTGTGCCAGTCTTCCTCCACTTTAGATGTAGGTCGCCACCACAGCATAGCTGACAAGTAGTGTAGATCCACACCTGGGATCTGTACCCATGAACCCAGGCTCCTGAAGTGGAGGGCACCAAAGTTAACCATTATGCCACTGGGCCAGCCCCCAATATAACTTTGAACATGAGCACATTCTTCTTGGACTGGGAAAGCTACTGGAAAACTAATCAATTCCCTGTGATAACATAAATCAAATCAAAATAAAACTTTTTTTTTGTCCTCTGTGTTTAGAACATTGTTAGAGTTTTTAGGTGAGAGAGGAGGAAGTTTTCAAGTGCGAGCAAGAGAGACTGATTAGAAAGTCTGGTCCAAATTCTCTTATCCAAGATCTTAAAAGAGGCAAAGGAAATTGATATTTTGTAATGAAACCCTCTGTGGTTTTATTTCTTTCTCTCCATCTCAAATACTGCATCTATTTTCTAGAAAAGAAAAGAAATATCTGATGATATCTTTATAAGTTTATCAAAACTAAAAGTACATACAAATTTTGAAACTTTGAATGAATACTGTTGTTGGCTTTTCTACTAGATCTTTTATCTGTACCTTTGATGTATTTAAACTTAATGTGATAGTAGAATATGTCTTGCTAAAAAAGTTTTAATTTACGAAAAAAAGCTTTAAAAATAGTGCAAATATTAAGTATTTGAGTGATTCAGGCTAAATTAAAATAATAATTAAAATTATAAAATGTCTGCTTCAAAATCTAAAGGTGCATATTCACATGCATGTAGCTGATTCTACCAATTTGAATGTATTTTAAGTTAGAGCAAGTCAATTGTTTGAGATACAGTGTTTGAAGGTGTAACTTTAAACAAGAAATTTGATGTCTTATTTTATCATGAAATGCTGCCGTTCGGCGGAGGGAAGGAGGAAATGTACAGAATTTGTTGCTAGCATGTACCAAAATTGGGACCTAATTTCCTTGCATTTTTGTTTAATGCTGTTCCAATTGGAGGCATGAAATGAGCTGGATGCCACATCTGAGGATGGCAGCTCCACAGGCATCCACCAACCTGCTGAAAGGCTTTGCATGTGTTTTGTTTATTTTCATGATTGTTTTCTCAGTTTACGAATGCTTATCCAGAAGCAGCTTTCTACGCTGGCAAGCAAAAATGAACGTACTCTGAATGTGTGTGTGTTCTAGTCATAGTAAGATCCTTTATTGGGAAATTAACAACTATTTGTTGATGAAAATGGGGTAGGGGAATCTGGTGATTTTAAAAGGATAAACATTAATCAGATATGCTTGAATAAAATCTGGCTACTGCCTGATAACTGAATAAAATAACCGAGCGATGAAAACATTGTGTAATACATAAGCGATTTGTCATGGGAAAAGATAGTGTCCACATGTTAAAAATGTCCATATGCAAATGAATGAAAACTCTTTTCCTCCCTGATCTCTGGCAGGTATACACAGGCATAGTGAGTTTTCTCACTTGATGTCCTCGTTCCTTTTGGTCATAAGTAAGACTAACCAACTCTGAAACATAGGTAGGCATATATCAGCAGCAAATCAGTGTACGGAAAAGTTAAGAGACTTGTTGTCTAGGATGAAGATTTCCCCCAGGTTAGAAGGAAACTGCAGAGACAACAGGGCAAACTGGTTGGGCTAGCCGTGTAGGCATAAACATCTGATGAAAACTTTGGTAGTACTTTATTTTATAGAAATATACTCATATGTCTCATATTTCTCATTTGTGATTTATTTTATGATGTGAATCTTTCTCCTGAAATTTGTTAGGCTCTTATTCTAGCCCTTCTGCATGCTGGTCTTAGTTTTTCCTCCCAACTTTATCCTTCACCATCTTTTCAACAGTTCTGTAGGTCAGAATTTCAGGCATTTGATGATGGGGATGATTTTGAGGGTATATACTTTCCCCAAATCATTTAGTGGTATACATTAAACAGGTTCAGCTTCTTTCATGTCCATCATGCCTCAATAAAGTGGTTAAAAAAAAAGAAGTTCAGGGGCCACCCCCAGGCCAAGTGGTTAAGTTCGCGCGCTCCACTTCAGCGGCCCAAGGTTTCCCTGGATCCGATTCTGGGCGCAGACATGGCACCACTCATCAGGCCACACTGAGGCAGCATCCCACAAAGCACAACTAGAGGCCCTCACAACTAGAATATACAACTATGTACTGGGGGGCTTTGGAGAGAAGAAGAAGAAGAAGAAGAAGAAAAGTTTGGCAACAGTTATTAGCTCAGGTGCCAACCTTAAAACAAACAGAAAAAAGAAGTTCAGGCACAGAGTCGCTCAGCTGGTTCTCTACTTAGAGTCCCCCAAGGCCAATACCAAGGTGTTGGCAGGGCTGCATTCCTTTCTGGAGGCTCCAGGGATGAATTTGCTTCCAGGTTCACACAATACAAGTTGTTTACAGAATCCATATCAATGCAGTGGTCTAGGACTGAGCTCCCCATTTCCTTGCTGACTGTTGGCCTAAGAGCTCTCTCAGCTTCTAGAGGCCCCCACGTTCCTTGGCAGGTGGCCACATTCCTCCATCTTCAAAGCGACACCAGCAGATTGAGTCCTTCTCATGCTTTTGTTTTTTAACATCTCAATGATTCATTATAAAATCTGAGGGGATATGGAACTTTCTTTTCTGTTTATTCTTTTTTAAAAATTATTTTATTGAGGTCACATTGGTTTATAACCTTATGTAAATTTCAGGTGTACATTATTATATTTCAGCTTCTGTATAGACTGCATCATGTTCATCACCAGAAGTCTAGTCCCATGCATCACCATACATATGTGTCCCTTTACCCATTTTGCCCTACTCCCCAACCCCTTCCTCTTTTGATGACCACCCATCTCTTCTCCTTAACAGTGTGTTTGTTTATTTATCTTCCACACACGAGTGAAATCACATGGTTATTTGTCTTCTCTGTCTGACTTATTCCACTTAGTATAGTACCCTCAAAGCTTCTCATGCTTTGAATCTCCCTGACTTCCCCTTCTCCAGTATCTCTTCTTACTCCAGCCAGAGAATTTTCTTTGCTTTTAAGGGTTCAGGTGATTAGATTGGGCTCACTTGGATAATCCAAGATAATCTCTCTATTTTTAAGGACCATACCCTTAATTACATCTGCAAAAACCCTTCTCAGAGATACCTAGATTAGCATTTGATGGAACAACCAGGGGACATCTTTAGAATTCTGCCTACCACAGCCATTACCACATGGTTGGCCTCTATCCTTTTTTACCTTGCGTTGGCTGCTGTGGTGTCTTTTTGAATTGGCTTTCCATACTCCCTTGGTGTGAATTAAACTGTGTGAAGAAACCTTTCGCGCAGATTTGGAAAGAACAAGTTAGAGGAAGCCCCTTGCACATTGACTAGGAAGGTAATCATTTTCCTGAAGCAGGTTCCAGTATTTGCTCTAGCTTCCTAAGTGTCAAGAAACAGCGGGGGCTGCATTGGCTTCTTGATTTGGTTCCATCTGTCCTGAATTATGGCTTCAATTGCCTCCTCTTTAGCTTCACGTTGTCTGAGGTGCTATGGCAGTGGTGGCAGCTGTACATCTGAGTGAAATTGTCGCAGTGGTGGTCTCTGAGGAAGGAGCTCCCCTGGTGAGCCAGTTCTCTATTCTTGGAGTTTTTTAAAGAGGCTCAGGCTAGAACATGCTTATTTATCTTTTATAGGATTTTGTAAGAACCCATTCCCTTGCATTCTTCTTTATGCCTAAAAGCATAGCAATAGTTTATGGTTCCTCCACTGAACTCTGCCTGACACAGTATTTGATCCCAAGAATAAATGAAACATAACAAACACTTAAAATACCTGGTTTTGGATTAGTAGTCAGGTAACAGATATAGAGAATCTGATGCTACAGTTTGCGACCTTGTGAGGCCTTGGCCAAACAATTGTTAACACTGTCATTTACAGTAACCTGGAAGGAAAATGCTCCACAGTGCCTGTGGCTTGGAGGGAAGTGGTCACATAGAGCAATAATGTTGATATCTCTTACCTGTCTCTAGTTGTTTTTAACAAAGTATTATATAAAACTGATGATCTTGGGCAAAAAATTTTAAGTGTGTGAGCAGAGATAGAAAGACATGGAAAGGTCTAGAAATGTGCAGCTTTACAGGATTGAAAAATCTATAGCTGCCTCTGTGCCCCAAGACTCAGGTGTTAAGGCCAAGCAAAGAAGCCAGTAAATAAAGTAAGTTAACAAAATTGTTAAGTCCAGAAAAGAAGTTTGGGTATGGCTATTGGCACCCAGAACCAACTGGAAGCAAATGCCTCATATATTTTGAAATAATTGTGTTACCAAAGAAGCCACAATTTTGAGCTAAAAAACTTGTGTCTTTTCAGTCTCCAAAACAGGCCTCCAGCTCCCAATCATGAGAAAGCAGAAAATGGACAATAAGATGGGCAGCCCAGAGGGAGAATCTACTCTCTAACATCCATTTCATATATGGCCACAAGAGACAAAGGAGAAGAAGCAACCTCTAAGAGGGCAAAGCCATGGGCCACAGAAGATACCAGAAGTGTGTTATTCTCAGAATGCTGAGGCAGGTTTATATGAGGAGCCATTTCATTTCCAGGAAAGGAGTTTTGCAATTCTAACCCACCAAAATTTTTCTTCACTAGTGACCAGTTATCACTGAGGGTCCTTAATGCCTCTCCTTTTTTGTATGATAATTTTAATTCATTCATCTTGTTCGTATTCCTTCAGATCTCTCCTCAGTTAAAGGCTTTATCCTGAAATCACATAGGTAAAGCCAATTATTTCAAAGCTATCTTAGTCTAAGTATATATTTTTTAATTTGTAAGGAATAATGAAAGTGATCAGTTTTATGTTGCAGTTATGTTTCTACTTTAGAAACACTAAAATTTATACTCAATTGCATTGTTTATACAGAGTTAAATTATCCATTTCCTAATGTAATCAACTTAGTGTTATGAATAAATTTTAATAAATGCCTTGAATTATTCTATGATTTTCATATTCTGCCAAATTTCTGTAGTTTGTGTAAATCATCCCAAATGTTTCCTTCTTATTCCCTAAATAATTGAGAAATACAGATAAAGAGATCTCACCTCAGGTGAATCAAAGCATCATTATAATGAAACAGAATATTTAGCTGCTTGAATATGAAATGATGCTATCTTGATTATGTGGTGGCATGCACAGTTAATTTTTGTCATAAATTACAGGAATCAGGATGCAGTCTTTGATGCAGTCAGGATAAACTGATATGAGCTTTTATACCATGACATCCACTAATTTTGGAAACTTGAAAAAACATTTTTATTATCATGATGTGGTTCATTAGATTCGTATCTTCTCTAAAATTCCTTTAAAATTATTATTCAAGTTAATAAAAATATTCATAATATATTTATCAACTACAATGTTCTAAGCATTCTCTTAGGCAGATTTGATATGTTATTTGTAATCTACTAGTACTGTAATGATTTTTTCAAATAGCATAATTGAACACAAATTAATAATTTCTAGAGGTACAATATGAATCTTTAAAATGAAACAAATGTAAAGAATGACAGTAAATAGGAATGAGAAATCATTAGGAAAGATATTTACCTATACAGAAAATACACTCTATGTTCCTCTGTAACACTCCCCCATATACATAGAAAGTTGTATAACAGACCTTCCTGAGTTATAGAAATTATCAACATGATGTCAATTGTAACTTATCTATGCCCTCCAGCCTTCCCCTCACCCCTTTAGGGGAAAATAACCTAGACATCTTGATCAGATCACTAAGCCAAATTTAGTGACGCGATATTTTGTAGAAGGAATTGGTCACCTATGTTTTCGTATACACATCTCACAAAACTTTTGAGACTTCTTTTAAAGTTATTTGCCCTTAAGTTCATCATTTTCTTCTTTTCTAGTAATTTTACAGTTAATTATAGTCACTATCCTTCCTTCTTCAGTGTTTACATCTGAATATTTGTTTCTCATTGCTGTAGCATGTCATTTGAACCAGAGAAGTCTCACTCCATCTCCAATCCTATGGCTCTAGCATCCCGGGAAGAGGAAAGCTCCACTCAAATTAAAGGCATTCTACTCATTTCTTAGGAATTAGGGAGGTTTTCCCACTTGGGTAGGATCAATCGGTCCGAGGAAAAGGACTGATCATAAACCAAATAAATGGATTTACTTCAGTTTGCATTCTAATAATTATGGCATACAGGAAAGACGTTACACCAATCTGTAAAGTATGTAGTTAACAATATCAGTGATTCATTCATTCACTCATTCCAAAAACATTTATTAGACTCCTGCTATGTTTCATGCACTATGTAACAGAGTGGATATACAATCACAAAAGGGGTATTCACTCATGTTTCCCTCAGCAAACACTGGGACACAGGGCAACTACAGCCTGGTACTGTCTTCAGGGAACGAATGGAACCAAGAATAACGGAGTAAGTTAGATGCTGTGCTAAAGGTAGGAACACAGTGCTATGGGAACATAAAGAGGGCTAAGAGAGCCACCAATTTTAAAATGGAGTGGGAGTGGAGGAGGCGGTGATGTGTAAGAAAAGTTTTAAAGAGGAAATAAAAACAGGTCTACATGGTCCGAGAGGCAGGGAGGATAGTGTGGGAGAAGGACACTCGATGCAGAGAAACTGGAAAAAACACAATGTTAGTATGACAAAAATATTTGAGACAAAATAGGACCTCGAATGACATGATGAGGAATCTGGACTTCAGTGTATAGGAACATGTTTTAAGGAAAGGAATTACATGATCAAATATAATTTATTTAACCATAGTTCACGTGTCATGGAGTGCCAGATTTACTGAGCCAGCTGACGACATTAAGTTCACGATGGAAAACTCCATAAATCCTACTATAATTCAGCTTGATTTTCCCCTATTTTTGCTATGGAAGCCTATTCCCACAGCTAAAAACCCACAAAAGTGGGGCATTTTCCTTTTTTCCTCCTTGAGTCTCTGCTCAATTCAGGTCTATTCTTTAGTGAGAAGAAAGAATTGCTAATTGGCCTCCTGAAGCTTTGACTCAGCTGGCACCTGCAATACTTTGGTGCAAGTCCAAGAGCCATGTGAGGAACTGACATACCGGGGGCTTAGCAGTGATTTATCCACTCCCTGGAGAAGTCCCTACTCAACACAGTGGCAGGGGTCTCAAAAGGGAGCTGAAGGAAAGTCATCTCTGCACACACGCATAGATATGCACCAAGCTTTGCATCCCAAGACTTAGGCTAGTCCAGTGTCTGTTTTCTTGGGTCAAACTATCAGGTCGATTGTTTTTTCTATAATTACTATCATGACCATAGTATTTGCTGCAAGGATTGCATTCACATCACTCCCCTTAGGCAAGTCTATGGATTTGTTTATTGATGGCTTTTAGGAAGGAAAAAAAAATCCCTATGCATTCAGGATTGTGGTTTGTAAATGCTGTACCAGTGTAATTCATTGTTCAGGAGTTTCCCTGGTGAAGAAGAAATTTCCTTTGAGTGCAATTTTGTCAGAGCTCTGGAAGTGCTTACCACCTTTGACATATGAGATATCATCGCTCTGGGAAAGAGCTGATACCAAGTCATATTTGTTATGGTTTTCCAGGTGGCTGGGTAGTTCTAAAGCTGTACTCACACTGCTTCTTTAGAAGACTTAGTCTACACTACATAGCAGGATGCAAGAAGTGATGCCAGTTATGCAGATAATTTATGCTTCATAATTAGGAGAAACATAGAGGCAATAGAGTGTAGTGGTTCCATTCCGTGGTTATATAGGATTATCCTTGGACCAGTCATTTTTCTACAGTGTTATTGTGGGCAATTTACTAAACATTTAAAATCTAATTTCCATAATCTGTAAAATGGGTTTAGCAAGACCTCCCTCACAGGCACCATTTTACACTATTTAAAGTTTTTTCAATGTGCGTAAAGCATTTATCTAAGTATCTGTGACATAATTATCTTTCCATAATTAATAGCTCTTATGAATGTATTACACAAATCTAAACGTTTTAGATCTGGCATAAAATCTGGTTATGTATGCTGAAGAAGGAAGAAATTTATAAGGTATTGCAATACCTTTTCACTTCCTTTGTAAAGCCAGCTTCCGTTCATTTGCAATCCTCACTTTCCAGAAAAGGGTTATATCATATCTGTGGTCTATATGGAGAATTGGTGCATTCCATTCCTTGGTCTTTTTCAAAGAAAAACCTCTCAGACAAGTGGAAAATTTTTGTTTACTTCTTTGGCTCAAAATGCAGTCTAGAATTAGTTTTAAATTACTTCCTTTGATAAATAGAAGAGCAGATTACTAAAATTTTAGCAAAGAAATGCACCAATTCCAATCCATTAAAAGAAGTAGAAACTTTATTGAAACAATCTCTTAAAGACCACAGCAGAATATTTGGTAAACTGCTATCATTGCTATTAATTTTGATGTCATTTTGACATATAGCATAGGGTGTCTGGAATTTGACTTTATTGATGCGTTTAGCTGTAATTTACTTTTCTCAGTGCCTTGCTTGATCAATGAATCTAGCAGGAGAGAGTTTACAATTGCTTCTGTAGGCTTGTAAATCTGTGTGAGTGTTTAAGCATTGAGCATTTAAATACAATTAAGTAGTTGGCAAGAATTTGGCCGGCTTTGGTTTCAACAACCATTTATTTGTTTGTGTGTTTCCAGTTGGAACTGTACTGTATCTTACTGAATGGTATTGATCAAGTCAGTTGGGTGACTGGCATGGACCCTCTGGAAATAACTCATCTCACAGCCAGTGCTGCTTAGCGCTCTGTCATTCATCACTGTGCACAGGACATGGATGTCTGGGATTATTTTGCTTCTTTTTTGAGTGATAGATGGTACTCTACTTAAATGAATAGAACAGTTAGAGGAAATTATCAGACTTTCCTCTCAGACAGTCTGGGATGTCATTACCAAAATTACTGATCGGTCCTGAATAGGGAGTAAGTAAATACTATGGAAATCATGATTAAGATGATATAACCAATTGCTATTTCAAATTTGAAATCTAATGTAAGTGTAATATCTAAAGGCAAAAGGAAGGATTAGAATTATATAAAACTAACCAAATGAGCTATCTCCAACTAAGGATTTTGATAGTATCAATTACTTAATATCCAAATACTGTGTTTCACAAAACCATTATGTAGCCTATTGATATTTTGGGGAAATTTAGAAAACATAATTACTGGTCTTCTTCTTTTTTGCAAAAAATAAAATCTCTTTGAGCTTAAATCTTCATTTCCAACATGGAGATTACCATATCTACCTCATAGGATTGTAGAGTGTTAAATGAGAAAACACAAATCATGTGCCTCAGAGACAGGCACAGGGAATATTATTTCCATTTCTACTGTTGCATTCTATCCTTGAAACATCAGAGTTCATTTTTTAATAATACTTACCTCATCACTCAAAATGCACACTATCCCAAAAACCAAAAATGAAAACAAACAAAAAGGATGGTGGTCATTTAAAGCCCAAGAAGGCAACTTCTGCCAACAGGGAGGTGGAGAAAAGCAAATGAGATATATCCGGACTTCCTCCCGCTGAAACACTTCCATGAATGCACTTCAGGTTTACATTTAAAAAAGTGGGGAAGGGAAAGTTAAATTCAGTTTAAGGAATTCCTGGGACAGTATCCATCAGACTGAACCTGACTTCAATGCTAGAATGGATCTGCACTCTGGGTGAGTTTTCAGATTTTAAAAAATCTCCCCTCACCTCAACTGGCAATTATTTGATATCAGGATTTAGGGGCATTTTAAGACAGTCCTGCTAGTTTTTCAACAGAGGCAGGTTGAGTAAGAAATAGACTAAGAATCTTTTTAAAGGCTGGAGGACATCAATGGTAATTTGTTCTAGTAATTAAATGATCTTTATACTTTCTTTAAGGAAGCACCGTAGAGGCTGGAGTCCATAGACTATGAGGGTCTATAGAAAAGTCTGGGTAACCCAAGACCACCTAAGATGCTCAAGAGAGACTGGGCCAGAGCTGGACTTAGGGTACAGCGATTCCCAGATAGTAGGTGAGGGGTGGGGCTGGTGGGAAAGACAAAGTCAGAGAAACTTAGAAAGCTCACTCAGGTCACTTTTCTTGTTGGCTTATTTCACTTAGGGACTTCTCAGAGCTTTCAAATGCAGGCGGGGGTTCTGAACTTCCCACATGGCAATCTGGGATGTGTACTTCCCAAATGCGCCCACAAAATGATTTTATTTTCTGAATGCCTATTAATGTCCTATAGAACTAGTTATTCTTCTATGGGACAGAGTTGTTAAAATAGGGACCTAAAAAGTTCACAACCCCTTGAGAGAAATCCTTTCTACATCTCGTCTGCCTCCTCTACTCCTAAAACTGGAGGAGGTTTTGCACCTCCTTGGGAGTCTTGTTGGGTCATGAGTCATATTTAAATGATGCAACCCCAAAACAAGTATCAATTTGTTAATAAAATATTTAGCATGAATATCAAAGTATTTTTCCATTTATCTTTCACCATTCCTATGAATTAATTCAACTGGAATTATAGTTTGAATCAATCAAATAAGTTTTACAAAGGTGACAAGGTACTAAGAATATATTTGATTGTAGGTTGAATTATGTTCTAATGGAAATGAGAACCAAGTTGAAATATGCTTTAATTGTCCAACCTTTTTAAAGTTACATATTCTTGGTGAATTTATAAATAAAAGTTTGAAAAAACAAAAAATGTTTTGAAATGAGTATATATTTTACCTAAGAAAACTGTGTATTTATGAGTATCTATATAAAAGCTATCTTTCTAGCTATAAAATCTTCAGGAAAAATTCAAGACATGACACCAGTTTTATTAAAAGTCATTTAAACTAAAATATGTGGGACTGTTTGAATGATCAGAACAGAAAATGATTCAGAATTTCACATCAAAATGCGGGCAATTGTTTTGGTTGCAAAGGCTGCTCTGGCAGGATGAGCGGCCCTGCCAGAACAGGACACGTTTGCGAAATCTCAAGGGAAGCTTCATCCTCCAGAGATTTTCCGTTTGCTTTTCACTTCAAAGCAGCCAGGCTCAGCATTTTCAAAATAAGCCAGTGTGAACATCCAAACATCTGTGGTCTCTTCCTTCATACACTCGGTCCTTTTGTTGGTGTGTCTGAACACGGCAATGCAAATCAGAAGGAAAATATTACCCTTTTACTTATGTTTTACCTTTAGCACGTCTCTCACTGAGTCAAATAACCATATTGGTTTGACTTGTTCATGGAATTAAAGAAATAATTAAACAACTATTTAAACCTGGATGGGATCATAGATTCTGATTTTGCTGGTTTGTGGATAATAAATGGGGGCTCAGAAATGCTCAGTGACTTGCCTAACGGCTCACAGTGGCTAAGCACGTCAGCTCCTGTACTCTCTCCCACACGTCCCTCTGCTCCTTGAACTCCTCTCTGTTGAGTTCAAGAGCTGCTTCTTGGTCACCTGCCTTCACAGCAGCCCTGGGCCAGGCTCTGTGGGGAGGCGAAAGCCAAATATGATGTGATCCCGTTTTGTGCTAGAGTTGCTAATGATGCATGTTTTACAACGAAGTAGTTTTGAGAGGTATAGTAAAATCATTTATTTATAATGATTAAAATTCAAATTTTGCTTATGTAAACAAACAAAATACATATAGTTAAAATAATTTTGTTAGCATACAAAGTCTAACGACTAAAATTACTTAAAGGTGATTTTTTAATTGAGGTATAATTTGCACACGATAAAATGCTGAATTGGATGAGTTTGTTCCTCCACCTCTCTATATATTGATATTTACCCATTATCATTAGTCTCTCAACCATTTGAAAGCAAGCTGTAGACATAATGCTTCTTTACTCCTAAATTCCCAAGTCTGAATTTCCTCTAAACAGGGGACCTTCTATATAGGATGACCACTTTTTCAGAAGGCCAACTCAGGACACAGCCATACAAGACCAATATAATATGTACATTATAATCAATATACATGTATGTGTTAATTTAGCATAAATATACGAAAATAGGTGTTTGAAAATATATATTATTCTGAATTTAGTTTTCTGTCACATAAATGGTATTATTTAAATAGGACTAGTTAGCAGTAGCAATTAATAGTAATTAATATTACTAATTAAACAAATAATGTGTGTGAGAAAAATATAATAATATATTATATTTCTTCTGATACAATGGTTTATTTTGCCTATTTAAAAAATGTTTATTTAATATGTATATTTTGTAGGTTATATTATTGTATATTCTTAAGATACATAAATGTAAGTATTTTTAAAAAGTAAAAACAAGGCTAATTAAATATGTATCATCTATGATTTAATAAAAGTAACAATGACACGTTTCTTTCCTTCACATGACACAGTAGGATATTTTTACTCTTTGTTTCCTTTTCTATTATTAGACTTCTGAACTGCCCACAGCCTTTAGGATATACTTCTTTTCTTTTATGTAGTGGCAAAACTGAACACCGTCCAACATAACATTCCCTTTGACTTGCAGCTCAGCTTTCATTAAGCCCATATTACAATTGTTCCTGATGTCAGTCCAGTGTGATGAGATCAAGCTCAATGTGCTCTCAACAAAAGCATTTGAGCATGGAAGCCTGAGAACTTTTTCAAAGGATGCTAACTTTTTTAAAGACAATTTTTATTGAGGTAAAATTCATGTAACATAAAATTAACCATTTTAAAGTGGTAGTACCATTATTTTTATGTGTTTCCAAAACATGTTCAATGCCCCCAAAGGAAACCCTGTATCCACTAAGCAGTCCCTCACCATTCTTTCTTCCCCCAGGCCCTGGCAACCACTAATCTGCTTTTTGTCCCTGTGGATTTGCTTATTCTGGATCTATCATAGACATGGAATTACACGATACGTAACTTTTTGTGCCTGATTTCTTTCACTTATAACGTTTCAAGTTTCATCTATGTAATAGTAGATATCAGTACTTAATTTATTAAGACTGAATAATATTCCATTATGTAGATCTACCACATTTTGTTTATCCATTTGTCTGTTGCTGGACACGTAGGTTGTTTCCACGTTTTGGCTATTGTGAATAGTACTGCTATACAGATTTGTCTATATTCTTTTGTAGGAATACCTATTTTTATTCTTATTTTTGCAGCATGTATACCTAGGAGTGGAATGCCAGATCATATGGAAATTGCACGTTTAACATTTTGAGGAACCACTAGGCTCTTTTCCACAGTAACTGAACTATTTTACATTTCCACCAACAATGTAAAATGGCACCAGCGTCTCCACATCCTTGCCACCACTTATTATTTTCAGTTATTTTATTATCATTATTTTTGTTATCATTACCATGCTAGTGGTTGTGAAGCGGTATCTCACTGTGGTTTTGATTTGCATTTCTCTAATGACTGGTGATATTGTGCACTTTTTCATGTGCTTATTGGCCATTTTTGTAATCTTCTTTGGAAAAATGTTCATTTCTAAATTGGATTGTTTGTGTTTTTGTTGTTGAGTTATAAGACGTTTATATATCCTAAATGCTAGACCTTATCAGATATGATTTGCAAATATTTTCCCTCATTCTTGTGAGTTATCTTTTCACTCTCTTGATAATGTCTTTTGGTGTAGGAAAGTTTAAATTTTATGAAATCAAATTTATCTGTGTTTTCATTTGTTTCTTGTGCTTTTTTGTGTCATACCCGAGTCCATTGCCAGACCCAAGGTCATGAATATATACTACTATATTTTCTTCTAAGAGTTTCATAGTTTTAGCTGTTATATTTAGGTCTTTGATAGATCATGTGTTAATTTTTGAATACGGTGTGAGGCGAGGGTACTACTTAGAATTTTACTTACTAGTGACAGTGGACTTTTAGCCTTGTAGGAACTAGCTTCTAGCTCTCCATAAACATCCAACCTCTGTGCATCTACAAGCTTGCTCTGGTAGACCAACTGTTTTCCAGTCAGGTCCTTTGCATCATAAATTCATCATACAGACTATCCATTTCTACACTCTGAAGCACATAAGGTAAACTCTTTCTCAGGGAAAATGGTTTTAAAGCACACAGGTAATTTGAACTTGTGAAATTGAAGGTGGATTTCAAATAAGTTATATTTTTAGTAAAGAAATTGAGAAAGTCCCTTTTAAATTGGCTGCACTTTTTGGGTGACTTTTTTGAGTTCTGAAGCAATCTTATTTCCAAAAATTGAATCTTTTTTTTTATATAATTTTGTCGTAACCTACACATAACATTGAACAACCGAGTTGCAATCAGTTCAGCATTTCCTAGGCTACTTATGGCCTCTTCAGATAACACCAACAAGTTTGGAGAAACAAAACGTAAATTTTTATTTTCCTGTGATTCTTTTAATGATGCTCATCCACAATGTATCTCCAAATTAAAGAAGGGCGTTCTTCCTGTTCCACATTTTTAAAATATGATGGTCCAACAGGCTAACATTTAAATTTTTAAAAAATATTTCTGGCAACAATGAAAACCATCTTGTAGGCACATGTCTAATGAGGCTATTTCCCCCGATTTCTACAAAGACAAAAGTCTCATTAAGTGCTTCTGCATGTTTTGAGGAAACTGAAAATGATCCAAAAAATTATGAAAGCTTCAATATCACAGGCAGGCAAATTACGTAGTGTTATGTATAGAGTATGCAAGACATTTAGCAGGAAATGCTATTTTCTTTGGTAAGAGGGTTATAGACTAAATAGAACTTGCCAAAATTTACATTTGCACTGTCTGCTAAATGTACAAGTAGGTGAACAAAATCTAATATTTTATTTGGACATGATATTAACAATTCTTTGTTTTATGTTTTCTGAAGTTTCCTTGAAATTTTCACAGAATTCAAAACCATGATTTGAAAATCCATTTTAAAAATCAAAGTACTTAAGAGCTGGGTCGGGGGGGTGCATTTTTATTGGGATTGCTATGATTCAATGTGTTACTTGATAGACTAGAGCGTATGATTCTTAGTGTGATCTGATAGACACACCTCTTCACTGCAAAGGGCTAATGCATCTGATATTGCAATCTCTCGTTCTGTTCACTCATAGGACAAGTTAATTGCAACCTCTGATACAGGAAATGTAAATTTACTCAGTTCACAGATCAATTAAGGGAACAATACAGTAATGTGTTCATGTGGTATGCCCAAGTTAATTCAGTGCTGCTACTTCCAATTAAGCATTAGTGTCCTTTTGGGAGATGAAACTCTTTTGATTGATTTAGACAAACTTGCTTGTCTCATCCCATTAGAGTGATCATTAGATCAGTCTTCATATGCGCTTTCACAGCTCTTTCTCTACTTTTCCCATCCCCAAATTATTTTCTACATAGTGTGCAGTATGCTCTCGTTTGCTTACTCACCTCCCTATTCCATTTGTAGGTCTCCTTCTGTCTTAAAATAACACAGCACGTTAATCTTTTTTGGTGATATTTTTGTTGTACTGGCATTATTATTGTGATCATTCTAATTTTCCTTATTGAAACATTTATAAAACTTGACCTAATATTCACAATGTTAAAAATTAAACTAGAGCTATTTAGACACAAAGTACAACAGTTAATTTACCGGCAATGTCAAAGATGAACTGTTAACATCATAATTACAACCCGTATACATTGCACATTTAAGTTGCTTCACTCAGAGTGACGCAACAATGAATAATCCATAATGGAGACTCACAAATCATGGGTCTCAACATCAGTGGCCAGGCATAAAACAGTAACAGTGAGTAGGGAAGGGAGATAATCTATGCTGTATCTGTTTGACACAAGACAGTATTGCTTTCATCCTCCATTTTTTGACCTATAACGTGGGTTTTGTAATTTTTCCCCAATCTTCTGTCCCACTTCAAAAGCAAGTGGACTTTTGAGACTTTTTGTGACTAGAGAAAGGTTTTCCATAGTCCTGGGCTTTCAGTGCCAAAATATGGATAGTCCTGGGCACACTAGAACAGGTGGTTCTCTCTCTAAATCAGGAGATTGACCTTGACACACACTACTATTCAGTTCACGTCCTTCATTCAGGTTCTCCGAATGTTTTTATTTACATCTGTGTGGACAATGTTTCTTTTTCCCTTCTGGTCCTGGATCCAATCCAGGATCACGTGTGGCATTTATTTGTCATGTCATTCCGTCTTCTTTAGTACAGAAAAGTTTCCAGTTGCCCTCTTCTTTATGACTTTGACAGTTCCATTTTCTACAAATAAACTGAATTTGTTTGCTGTTTTCCTCATGATCGAACTCAAGTCATGCAGCATTTGCAGGAATCCCACAAAGCTAATGCTGTGCAAGTCCCAGTGCACCACATTAGGAATTGCAAGCTGTGGACTCATCCTGCTAATGGTGATGGTAAACTGATCATCAATTTTAAGTCTGCCAAATTTTTCCACCAGAAAGATATTTTCCAATTTGTAATTGATAAGTATTTCACTGGAAGATAGTCTGAAACTAGGCCAATATTCTGCTCCTCCTCAAATCTTTACCCACCAGCTGAAGCAGCCACTGAAGATTCCTATGTGAATCAGTCATCACCATGCTTGTTGTCAAATCATCAATTTTTATTTCCATCATTTCCTCTGCAGCTATTAGCTGTCTTTCTACTGTAAGGAGATGCTTTCCCTTCTCTTAAAGCTGTTTGTCTTTTATTTATATCAATATGGACTCATGGATTCTTGTTTTGATTAATAAGTTGTATTTTGTTACTATCATTATTTATTTTGATGCTGAAATTGTCCTAGATTTACCATGTGGGCCCCATCTGCATCCTTTTCTGGCACTTACTTTTTCTTGCACAAGATTTTCCAGGCTTGTCTTGTATTTTTCGTAACCCAGCCATGGAATCAGCCATTTTTCTCACAAAAGCTGTAGCTTCTTTCAATGAAAAATGGCCTTCAGAAACACTTGTTGTGCTCCTCTCAGCAGAGAGATTTATGAAATAAATGTATACATACATGCATACACATATGTCTATATCTATTTCTCTATTTGTATATTTATAATAAAACCCTTAAATTAAGTTCACACCCATACTTTAAATTCTAATGAAATACCTCAGCGTTTTTTTCCAGTATGCCAACATGCCATATTCGCAAAGCCTTCTCTGACTTGGAAGAACCCGGCTTCCGTTATCCTCAGGTTATTTACTTCTTTGCTTAATCCCTCCTCCATCACTTGGCTACTGGACGCTCCATCACTTCTGCTCATCTGCCCCTCACTGCCGCCTTCTTAGATGTCAGGTCTGCCTCCCTTCTGCATGGCACCCCCCACCGTCACCACTTCCTCAGCTGCCAGGAAGGTGACCGTCTCCACACAGCCTCTTCATCACCATCAGCTCCTTGGTCCCTGCCCCTGCTCGTGCCTCTGCTTCCTGCCCTTCTGCCTCCGTTTTCCCAGACTAGGGGGAGGTTGCCACCTCTACAAAGTTACTCTGCTGTCTTGTGGAGAAATTTTTTAAAAATGCATGCGTATTTTGTGTATCATCGCTTATTCAATTTATCCATACTGTTTCCTTTGTTTTTGGAACTGGGATAATGCCCTGGAAACAGTCAGGCAGCATTTATTCAGAATTACTCAAACTGGGTCTGAAATTCAGTGAATAATCAATGGGAGGGTTTGGTTATTATACATTTTTACCACTTCTGACGTATTGAAATTTTTATTTATTTATTCATTCATTCATTCACTTTCATTTAAGAAGATGTTTTTTTCCCTCCAAATTGGGAAATGATGAAAAGTGATAGCACTAATATTTTAAAAAGTCTTATTTTACAGTTTCCTCTGGGCCTTTAATCAAAGGAAACATATTTTTCTGTTAGACATGGGCCACATAAAATCAAAACTAATGAAACTATTTTCTGAAAATGCCTTCTAACCTCCTCAACACTTGACCCGCTCATAAACAACAAAGGAAAACCAAAGCTGTAAAGAATACTCTTGTTGGGATAATTGGATTCAGAGAATAAAGTCTATTGTATATGTTTAAATATATAAAAGAAGGCCAGCCTGGTTGCCTAGTGGTTAAGTTTGGCACATTCTGTTTCAGCAACCTGGGTTCAGTTCCTGGGCGGGTACCTACACTGCTGGTCAGTGGCCAGGCTGTGGTGGTGGCCTACATATAAAGTAGAGGAAGATTTGCAACAGGTGTCAGTTCAGGGCGAATCTTCCTCAGCAAAAAAATAAAGATATAAAAGAAGAGATAAAAAATTTGACAATACAGAATTTCAATTGCTTCTTATGAGAGTTGTGGTAAGTTATTTTTTTTTTCTTTTGACTTTTTTTTTTCCGAGGAAGATTAGCCTTTAGCTCACATCTGCGGCCAATCCTCTTCTTTTTTGCTGAGGGGGACTGGCCCTGAGCTAACATCTGTGCCCATCTTCCTCTACTTTATATGTGGGACACCTGCCACAGCATGGCTTGCCAAGTGGTGCATAGGTCCACACCCAGGATCTGCACTGGCGAACCCCAGGCTGCTGAAGTAGAACATGCAAACTTAACTGCTGTGCCACTAGGGTGGCCCCTGTGGTAAGTTATTTTTGATAGGATTTTTTCACTGTTATTGGATTAAAATTGTTCATATTACTCACTTATTTTTATTTGTGAAAGTTATATTTTTTCTTGAACAAGCATGTGAAGTGCCTATTAATTTTATTAGTTTTCTCAAAAAAAAAGACTTTCGTCCTTGTTGATTTTTTCCCATGTACTTTGCAATATCTCTGAACCATTGTAAAATGGATTATTTATTTATAAGCTATCGTTTGGTGCATTTTTTTCTTCTGCATTATCTGTAATATGTTTATCCATCAATTGAAATTAAATTCCACGCCAGGCATTCTAAACTTATATATGAATTCATAATATGAATTCTTATATATGTAAAGTATCTAACATGTTTGAAGTATGCTTTGAGAAATTAAAAATATTACAATGGTCATAATAGTCATGAGAATGCATTCTGTAAGCAGAAAAAGATAAAGACGGATGTGTGGCCTCCTAACAATTATAATACTTAATTGTTAAAATATTAATGATCCTAAAGTATATCTTGTTACAGGTAACAAAGAATGTAGATTCATCTATGTAACTTAATACTTATATGGAAATAGGTGAGTTTGGACATATTATTTGTAAATTCTGTATATTATTGTGTTTGTAATTGATTTGTAAATTTGTCATTAATTGTAAGTTTAATGTCTAAATTACAGACTATTTTAAAAGAAATCCAAATTAATAAAATTAGATACTCGAAGTGATACAAGAAAATTGCCATCCTGAATGTTTGTTGCTATAAAAACACCTAAGAATAAATTATTATAGTACATGTTGATAAGAAAATTTAAGCAATTTTGTGAATAAACTAGGTATGAAAAGGGTTATCTTGTAGTATTTCTAGTAAATACTTCCAAAGTGCTTAAAAATAATTCTTTCCCCAAATTCAGTAAATACACTCCTGTTATTCACTATTGATTTAACAATGCTTAATCAAAAGAACTTTAAATATAATTAAAAGCTGACGTCACCAAGTTCCTTTGCCAAATTATGATATATTAGGAACTTCAAAAGATTTAAATATTATAAATTTATTGTATTGAGTCTAATCATCAACTTTTTTCAACCCAAAGCAGATATTAATTAAATGATTTGCATTTTACTCTATTTTCAGTCATATCAGAAAGTTTAGAGGTCTCCTTTTTTCTGTCTTCATTTGAACAATTACCTATTTCGCTTCTTAACTTGTGCCTGTACTTTCTGTGGAAATTACCTTCTTGGCCTGGAGCTTTTGAATCAGTTCATAAAGTGAGAATTTTATGAACTCTTCATGTTAAATCATCTGGCCTAAGCTTTACCAGTATTAAGAACATTTGTATAAACTAAATTTCTTCAGCATCTTTGGAGTCAGATTGGTACGCATTCTAATCAACTTAAGGTACATATTTTTATATTATTAAAACAAAATATGAGAGAGGGCAAGTTCAACGTAAATAGAAAATTCATTAAAGCAGATACTTTAACTAAAATTCTGAACTCACTGGTATCTTTTTTTTATTGATAGAGTAAATCTGCCTTATTTTCTTTGTAAAGATATGGGAAGCTCTGGCATATACACTATATTATATATATGTGTGTGTGTGTGTGTGTGTGTGTGTGTGTGTGTGTGTGTATACAACTCTATATCCATTATATATGATATGAAACTTTTTTATAATTCTCTAGAGGTGCTGTCAATACCTGGCCCAGAGCCTTTGGCCTTTTTCTTCTCAGTAAACTCTTGCTTGATTTCCAACTGCCAAGACCTGCTTTTCTTTGCCTGAGGATTTTCTCTAGTAGTCAAGACCTTTGCTTCCATGTGGCAGGTTGAGAATGCAGGAGAAATCGTGCCCTCTAGGGGCAAGTGTCAACCAACGACTGACGGGAGGCAAGGTATTGATACCTCAGCTTTTTCACCTATTGGGTGGAGAAATTCTGAAGCACGTATTCTCTATTTCCCTCAGGATGAAACTCCTGTTGCCCACAGCAGTAACTTATTGATATTCGTCCTTCCATTACTGTCCTTTCTCTATTCCCATACCCTCTTCTCTACCCATCTTTCCTGGTGTCATCTTTCAAATAAACTACTCGTATTTGAATCTCTGCCTCTGCTTCTGTGTTGGGAGTAGTCAAAACTAAGACAAATTTATTTATTCAGTCAGCAAATATTTATGGATAGCCTACTATGTGAATAAGATTGATAAAAATCTCTTCCTCGTGAAGTTGACATTCAAGTGGGAACAGGACAAAAATATACAGATGTATATAAAAGATTATATCAGACATTGATACTACTACAGAAAATATGAAGGCAGGGAAAGAGGAGAGGGAGTGTAACTGTGGTGTGCACTGCAACTTAAGACAAGGTGGTCAGGAAAGCCTCTACCAAGGTGGTCTTTTGAATGAAGCCCAGAAGATGAGGTGCATGTCATGAAGAAGAACATGATCCCAGGTCTAACAGGCTTAAAATTATATCTTCACAGTTTATTTCCTTATGAGTATTATTTTATTTTAAAATATTATGGCAATGGAATATTTTATTAAATGGACAGTAAAAATCTCATATAACAAGGGAGGAAGAGTCATGAAAGTCAAATATGTTGCACTTTGACAGAGACATTTCAATGCCTGACTGTATCAAAATGGCTTCTTCAACACGATTCCCACATTAGATATAGCTGCATCAAAATGTTCTACTCTAAATGAGATAGTGTCCCTTCCCTCAAGAGACTGGATTTTGGACACACAAACGAACAAATACAAAAATGTATTATGGTTAAAGAAAAGAAAGAATTAAGAGTAATAAGGAATTGATCTATGAGAGTGCAGACCAAAGAAACTTTCAGAGGGATACTGATGCATGAATAGCATACCGAAAATCAATCAGACAAACAAACCAGGACATTTTGGATTTGGAGAACAATAGAAGCAGTGCTATGAAGTCATTTGGTGAATGCCCTATCTTTGTTAAGAATTGCAAGAGCACACATTTCAAAGATTATGAGTTGGAAGATGAGGCTGAAGAAAGAGGCAGGGATAAGATCATGAAAGAACTCGGGTGCCTGGTTGAGAGGCTCCTGAATAATTTTGAGAAGGACAAATGACATCATTAGGCTTGGATTATGAAAAGATTCCTCTGGCCACAGTGTGGAATGTCAAGTGGAGGGAGCAGAGAAGAGACTGAAAACAACCCCAGGAGTTTGGACATTCAGTTAGGGTAGATGCGATGCAGAACAGAAAACAGGTTCAGAAGGATGTGTATGAGAAAACCAACAGGATTTGTTTGTTGACTGGAATTGGGAAGTTGAGTGAGAGAGGGTTACCTGAGTGACAACGCAGGTGTCTAGGAGGTGTTCCTCGTTGGAAGGGGGCAACAATTGCAAAATGGGATATGACCTCAGAAGTAGTCCACATTGCTTCACAGTATGGGTACCGTCTGCCTCCACTTATATCTCATGTTATGATAGTAATTTATTCCTGGATAGATGCAAATAAAAAGATTGAAGTATGCTGGATAATAATATAATGGCTGGTGCCTTTTGATTAATCTTCAAAATGAAAAGTTTCTATCTTCTTACATTATATTCTATAAATGACAAGGTACATTTGACTAGCCCACTGTCAATGACTACTACAAATAAAATTCTCCTCTATAAGAGAAACAAAACTAATTTCAATTGTATAACAAGTGCAATTTTTTCACATTCCCTCCCTCCTGAGAACCTTATATAATGAGACAATACTATTCTAAAGGTGAGAGACTGAGGACCATTTGTGCGTTGTCCCATGAATCGTAAGTGGTGAGACTGGGGGATTCAGTCTCTCCTGTTTTGGATCCCGAAGCCCCAGGTCTCTCCACGACATGAAGACAAGAGTTCACATTAAGTGAACCATCTGCTCTTTGTATGTATTATTCTAATTAGATACGACATCTGTATTTTTGGTTGGATACTAGATTACAATGAGTGATTGAAACTTTCCTTTTTAGGTAAATAATGATTATTTTTATCAG
Source organism: Equus asinus (assembly GCF_041296235.1). NCBI lineage: Eukaryota > Metazoa > Chordata > Mammalia > Perissodactyla > Equidae > Equus > Equus asinus. The sequence continues at coordinate 84,494,229 of NC_091799.1, forward strand.
AAATATTTGTGGTTGAGGCTAAGCTCAGAAACTCTGATACTGCCATTGTGCAAGGGTGATTTATGATTAGATTTAAAGTTAAGTGCACTCTACCAGTGACCTTTGTGGTAGAATTTATTTTTTTAGCAGGCTGCATTTGGTTTTATATCTTGAATTTTAAAAATTAGGAATTTTGCTCAAATGGAAGATGTAAGCAAATAATTTTGTCTGAAAAAAGGTTTAGTGAAGTTACTTTTGTACAGAAATATATTTAATGTATACATTTCAAGATGTAGGTGAAATTTACTATATGTTTTATATAAGGCACATATATGTATATGTGTACACACATATACAATTATATGTAAATTTGTATGTGAAAGTTTACTATTTAATTAAATTAATAATAGCAAGGAGAAAATCCTTGCTACTAGGCAAGGGCATTCACTAATATTGCTGAATGTTTACTTATTTGCTTTCAAATTTGTATTGACAAAAGCATAATCAGATGCCAATTATATACAAACAAAATTCCATACACTCAAAACGAAAGTCCCCTTTGATGTGTGCATAAGAACAATTTAAAGGAAGAAAGAAGTTTTTAACGAACAATGTCAGATATCTTTTTAGTACTGACTGACCAATTTCAACACTATCAACAGAGGTCATTGTCGACTTTACAACTTCTTACAAGGCTATCAATTATTACATAGGAAAAAAAGATGGAACTTTTAGAGTCAGAACAAACATTGCTGTTGAGCACACAAAGCCTTCTGAAAACACAGACCATTTTCAAACCCACTTACACAATCAACAAATGTTGCACATGGGAATATTGGCTCCAGTATATTGATCACTCAAGGGAATACAGCAGAAGTGGGATTTTGAAGAGAACTGGAATTGGTCCTCTGTATTTTCCATCCACAGTTCTTAGTTATCCTCGAGGACGTCACAAAATATAACTGTCTGAGTCCTTATTTGAAGAACAAAATGTGATCATCTCTTTTCTCTTTAAAAATCTTTCATGATTTTTAATTGTTTCATAATCTCAAATTCTAACATTTCCTCAAAATTTCCAGCATGATCTCCAGTTCATCTTGCCCTACTCCTTACTTCCCTCCCTTTGTTTGAGCCACTGGGGTTTTGCTGAGGTCCCACAAGTCCCACACACTCTCCTCCATCTTGGGACTTCATATATGTGGTTCTCCCCACCTAGAATGCTCTTGTCTCTGCTCCACAGCTGTTCAAACAACTATTCTTTCAAATTTCAACTTGAACATTATTTTCTCTCAAGAGATTGTCTCCTAATCCCAGAATTTAGGTTAAAGTCTTCTGTTATACATTGTCATAGAACAGGACACTTCCCCTAAAGAGTATTTTCACTATTGAAGTTGATGAGATATTTATTTAGAAGTAATTGTTGAATGACCATTTTCTCCACTGACATCAAAACCCCTTGAGGCACAGACGCTGTAGCCTTCTATGCCCAGTGCCTGACATTTTGTAGGAACAGAGAAGATGGTTGTAGATTAACTACCTGTGATAGTGCTTTAATATAAAAAGTGTTTAACATTTTTAAGCTGTCAGGCTGGCCTGATGGTGTAGTGGTTGAGTTTGGCACTCTGCTTCGGCAGCATGGAGTTTGCAGGTTCAGATCCCGGGCCAGACCTAGCACTAATCATGAAGCCACGCTGTGGCAGTATCCCACATAAAACAGAGGAAGATTGGCATAGATGTTAGCTCAGCAATAATCTTCCTCAAGCAAAAAGAGGAAGTTGGCAACAGATGTTAGCTCAGGCCCAATCTTCCTCGCAAAAAATAAAGTAAGTAAATAAAATAAAAAGAAAAAAAATTTAAGCTGTCAGTAAGTGGTCTGGGAGGCTTTTCTAGATAGGCTCATTAAGAAAATAACAAGAAACATTTCTCTTTTGATATGTGTATGAGGTCCTCTACCATTTTGGTTCTTTCCTATTTGTTAACCTATTTGTTGACGTCTGTTTTCAAGAGTGGCATGGAGGTGGGCTGGTGTACTTACATAGATAGACCAGTGGTTCTCACCCAAGTTGAATTAGCATTTCAGGGGGCATCTGGCAATGTCTGGAGAGATTTGGTTTGTCACACTAGGGAGTGGTGCCCGCATCTAGGGGATCAGGATGCAGCTGAAATCCTACAATGCACAGTGAAGGTATTCAAAGAATTATCCAACCCAAATGTCAACAGTGCTGAGGTTGAGAAACCCTCAGATAGAGCATGGGACTCTGAATTATTCTGTCCTGGGTAAATATAGCTTCCATAATACAGCCTGAGAGAACATTACTTTAGTTAATTTATTCTTGGTACTCATATAGAGGTAAATAGTTTATTGTTTCATAATGTATAACTAGTTTATTTAGTGTCCAGTCCAAACAGCTTTTTGTTCTTTATACAATATCTTGCACATTACCAACATTCGACAAATCTTTGTTGAATTGAGTTTTATTTGGCACATCCTTCCAGCTTGTCAAGATCATTTTGTATCCAAGACATGATGTCTAAATTATATCTAACTTCTTAGTTTCATATCAAGCACAAAATTGGTCAATATGGCATCTGTGCCATTGACAGAAATGGCAAACAAGACAAGACCATACTCTGAGTCAATTCTAGAGATTCTGTTAAGAATATAAGCATTTTCAGAATTACGATTTCATCATAGTGCTGTACTTGAACCTGTGATACTTGTTTTGTGTAAGTTTGGCATTTATTGATGAAAAAAATATGACTACACTTTCAAGAAGGTTCAATGTATAGAAAGGAACATGAAAAGACAAGTAGTATTTTAGAGTAACTATGAAAAAATGGCTTAATATCTTAAATGTATAGAAATATTCATACAGATTACTAAAAGAACATTATGTCCTCTATAGACAAATGGACAAAGATCAAGAAAAAATTACACAAGAGAAAATTATTTTCAAATATTAGTAATTTAAAAATTAATAGTTGATATTTGTTGAACACTGTTTTTCAGGCACTGGACCAAGTGCTATACAGGTGCTTTCTGACTTACTCTGAAGTATGTATTCTTTTTATTTATATTTGATGGGCTCATCAAGGTTAAGCAATTTGCCAAATTTCATTAGTTATGAAGAGATATAAGGAAATATATTTAAAATCACTAGTGGTTAGACACTTATAATTTAAGCAACCACATCATAGATCTTGCATTACAGATTAGGGGAAATTAAAAATATAATAATATTCAATGCTGTAAATCCTGGAATGAAATACATACACACGCATTGTTGGAGGTGAAATTTTTAGCTCAATGGAAATCAAATTAACATATGTTTCTCAAGCATCACAAAAATGTTTTTATGCTTTGACTTACAATCGAACATATGATAATTTATCCTATGCAAAAATAAATTAAAAAATAGCTGTTTACATATGAGAATTTATTTATGTATAATCATTATTTACAATGACTAAGTTAATTAAATATTTACGTTCAATTTAAATAAATTGGACAACAGCAGGTTGATGAAATATTAGGAATATTATTAGGGCTTATTTTAATTTTGAAGATTACATAGCAATCTAAGAATCCTTTCTTGAAATAATTCTAAGCAAAGAAAGACAGAGGCAAAGTAAACTGATTGTCAATTTGTCAAAATATGTCTGCCTATAAGAAAATCTGGAAAGGAACACCTAAGAAATAAAAATAGATCTGTAATGTAGTGGCTGTATAATTAAATCAATGGAAACAGAGTTAACACAGTAAATATGTGCTATTCAAGTCTAGGAGTACCACAAATAAATTTATTAAAGTACTGTACTCTTAGGTTGTATGATAGAGTCTATCATCTATCCAGAAAAGAATAATTTAGAGTCATGCTACTTATATCCAGGCTTCTCATCCTCTGCACTATTGATATTTTGGCCTGGATAATTCCTTGTTGTGGGGCACCGCCCTGTGTATTGTAAGGTGTTTAGAAGCATCCCTGACCTCTACCCACTGGACGTCATTACACTCCCCTCTCCCCATCCTCCATTATGACAACAAAAGAATGTGAACTCTTGTTTTGTAGAAGACTGGAAAACTGGCCACAAACATTCCTCTGTCTGTATTAATGCATTTTGTTATGTGACTCTGCAGCTCCTCTCAAGTGTCCTCTATTTTTCTCTCCCCTTAATCTGAGTCTGGCTTTTTGATTTACTTTGGCCAATACAATGAGGTGGTTGTTACGGGTCCCAGTTCCAGGCCTGAGCCTTGTGAGGCTGTACACACTTCTACTTCCTATTTTTGCACCCCTGCCTCTCATCTGAATCAGGCAGAACTAGGGGATTAGAGGAAGAAAGACAACGTGGACCAGAGATGAGTTAGCCAGCTGTCTCAGCCACGATTCCATATGTATCTGAGGGGTTCCAGCCAAGACAGCAAAAGACAACTGACAGGCAACCTGCAGCGAACCACAGATGCAAGAAGGATCCCGCTCTTGAGCAGAAGAAGATCCCTGCTGAGCTTAGCCTAAATTCCCAAATCACAGAATTGTGGGCCAAATGCATAGCTGTTTTAAGAAACTAAATATTTAAGGGCTTTGTTATGCAACAACAGATAACCAATATATTTTGTGACAATACTTTACAGCTTCTGGAAAATCTATGTTAGTGCCAAACCTCTGCAAAATGAAGTTCTATATTTTACAATTTACCTTTCTTCCCAGGATTGCTCACTAATACTTCTGGTTGAAATGCACCTGAATTTTCTGCAGGATATTTAATTTCCAATCAAGTAAGAGAAACCCTCATGTCTTGTGGATTTTGACTACATAAATAGCTAGATTTACTCTAAGACATAATTTGTTTTTACTTGATTAGAGCTAATTAGGCTTTATTCAATTTATTTCACACTTTTATTAATGTATGCTTTCTGGAAGTAATGGAGTTGCACGGAAAAACAACCTATTACTTTAAGAAATAAATATTTGCAAGAAGTAGGTTGAAACTGCTGGGATATTTTGTGAAAATAATTAGGTTTGCAGATTAATGAAGTAAAAATTATTATAATTGTATTCTAGCAGTAGGACACTGCTAATGCTGAGATTGTTTGTACTAAAATCTTTGTGTTGTATAAACTTTCCACCCTTTCCTAGCAACCTGTATGACAACTATTAGAATGGAGTTTATTTTTTTTAATATCTCATCTTGCATTGTAGTGCTGACAATAACTTAATATAGGATCTCATTTTATTCTATTTTGACAATTGACACTGATTTTTTATTTTTTCCTTTTTCTCCCCAAAGCCCCCCTGTACATAGTTGTACATTCTTAGTTGTGGGTCCTTCTAGCTGTGGTATGTGGGACGCTGCCTCAGCGTGGTTTGATGAGCAGTGCCATGTCCGCGCCCAGGATTCGAACTGACAAACCACTGGGCCGCCTGCAGTGGAGCGTGCGAACTTAACCATTCAGCCACCGGGCCAGCCCCACTGGGCTTTGCTTTTTTGAGGACATATTCAGCAACCTTCTAGATATGGAGATGTGGAAATATTTCTAGATTTTAAATCAGAACATTTAGATTGTAGTTAAAAATATTTCTACTGACGTTTTTCAAATATCTAAATTTATCACAGTTTCCTTATCTGAAATTTAGACATTGTCATCAAAGGATTGTAAAAGTGGGCCAATTCGTCCTCTTACCCTATGCATGTTCCTGGCAATGTGACATTACAGCTCCTTTCATTAAGAAGGGACGTTTACTTTCCCACTTGAATCAAAATGAATCTGTGATTTACTTTGGCCATTAGAATAAGGCAGAAGAGATGGTGAGCCAGGTCTGAGACTAGATCTTGAAACATAATGCTTTAGCTCGCTGTCTTGGAGTCCTGTCTCTATGTGAAAACTGATCTTGCCAAGCCCCCTGGAGGAGAGGAGACCACATGAAACAGAGCCATTGAATCACCCAAGTGAGGCCAAGCTGGAACAGCCAGCCCACGTCTGACCTGCCAGCTGATTGCAGATGCATGAGCAAACCGAGCTGAGGTCAGCCTCACCAACAGCAGATGAACAGAACCAGCCAGCTGAACTTTAGTCTCATGGGGAACAATGAATTTTCTTGTTTTAAGCCATTATGTTTTGGAGTGCTTTGTTAGGCAGCAATGACAAACCGTATTATATAAAATAATTACCACAATTTTTGTACCTTATGCACTATTGGGAGGCTTTAGTGACATTATTTATATGAAAAAACAAGCACATATATTTGGCCAATATTATTTTCTATAATAATGCCATGAATCATTTTACAAATTAAATTGTAATTGCATTTTCTAAATAAATTGTACAAATTACTTCATACATATAGTAGTAAATTTTTAGTTTATCTGAATCCTAATTTGACTGATACTTTGAAATTAACCATACTAAATGGAAACACATTAAAATTTATTCTACATGTGCTTAAATGCATTGTTTCCTAAATTGTATTCTGAATTTGAGAGAACACTATTGTTATAAAATTATTTTAAAATAGAAAAACTCATTGAAACGTGATTTTTAAAACTTTAAAAGATCTATTTAATGTGTTATAAGTATACAGACATCTCTCATTTAAATACGGAGCAAAGACAAGTTAAAGAAAACAAACCAATTGTCTGGTTTCAGAGTGTTTCAAGATTTTTAAAAATTAGATGCATAAATATTCAGCTACTTAAAACATTTATTGAAAATAAAAATAAGAGAAAATCAAAGACCCTCAACAATGAATTAGAAAATTATGCTTTCACTTGAATCAAGTCACCGTGAACAGTTTAAGCCACTGCTAAATGATAGCACATTCTCTCTAATAGGACTTCTTTACTCTGTTCTGATAAGGATAGCTGTTACTGTAATTTTCTCCCTTGAAAGGGCACGTACGGGAAAATAACATTTACTGTGAATTTATTGACTTGGCTCAGAAATTGTCTTATTAGTACTGACTGCTGCTAGAAAAAAGCAGGCAATAATTGCTTCAAAATTCTATTGGAATCCTGTGCTGGGCTGGTGTTTATGCTAACTTTGCAGGTGCTATGCTTTTCAGAGGTTTCTATGAACTGCTGGCTTTCATTCATTTGTCCTTGTTTCAGCTGACATTGTCATTCATGACTGCACAAGACTATAAATGATGGTCTAATGTCACGTATCTAATTACTTGGCATCCTGCACTAAAATTTAATCCTCTGGGGTCAATGACAGCTCTCAGCTTGGTGTTCAACAAACAAGTATAGACATGTGTATATATATATTTACAGGGACAAGAGTGCGGCTTGTGTCTTTTCTTTATTGAGACATGATTGACATATAAAAAGTAGTACATAATTAATGTATACATCTTGATGAGTTTGAAGATAAGTGTATACCCATGAAACTATCATAAAAAATGCCATAAACACGACCATCCCTTCTAAAAGTTTTCTCTCTCCCTCTTTTATTTGTGACAAGAACATTTAACATAAGATCTACCCTCTTAACAAATTTTTAAGTATACAGTATTGTTAACTATATGCATTATACTGTTCAGTGGATCTCCAGGATTTATTCATCTTGCATAACTGAAATTATGTTCCCTTTGACCCATATCTCCCCAATTTCCCCTCCTATGAGCCCCTGATAACCACCATTCAACTCTCTGCGTCTGTCAGCTTGACTGTTTTAGATTCCTGCTGTAAGTGAGATCAAGCAGTATTTGTTCTTTTGTGTTTGTCTTACTTTACTTAGCATGTCTTCCAAGTTCACCCATGTTACAGTAAATGGCAGAATTGCCTTCTTTTTAAAAGCTGAATAATATTCTATTGCATGTATATACCACATTTTCTTTATACCTTCATCTATCAATGAGCAATTAGGGTGTTTCTACATCTTGGCTATTTTGAATAGTGCTGCAATGAACATGGAGGGTTAATATCTCTTCAAGATCCAGGACTGATATTAGCATTCAGTGAACTTGGATTCTGTTCTTGCATCCACATTCCTAAATCCATATGTCTGGTGAATAACTTTTAGAAGGTGAATTATCATTACATTTGCGAAAACTGCATATCCTTAAAATTACTTTGATATAAGAAGTTGAGCAAAATAAAAATTTTTTAAAAAATTAGGCAACTTTAAGCTGACCTTTTATTCTGTTAGGAGGAAATTACTGATACTCTCTTCCATTAAGGAAGTATGTGTAGGCGAGAGAAAGAGAGAGAGAAAGACTCGGGTCACCAGAATTCATAATATTAGAATGTCTTTGCTTTAAATGTCATATTAGTTCTAGCTTTATTTTAACTAATTTTCAAAAGTTGTTTTATGTTCCAGGAAAAGGACAATGTTTTATGATTTTTTATTTTACAGTTGAAAAAAATTCACAAGAAGTGCTTTATTCTTTTATATCTCTATACTTTATTTTAGACTATGATCAAGTTGATAGTGTTAGCATTGACATAAAAGATAGTTTACCACATAAGATATACTGGAGGACATAAAACTCTCCTTAAAAAGATTTACTCTAAGGATTAGTTTTGTGTATTAATATTCCTTTTCTGCATATAAGTCATCTGCTGGCCATTGACATATTTCTTAGAGATTTTCATTGCATTTCTTTTTTAGGTAAAAGAGAAATCTCTTGACTTCTGCTCCTAAATAAACTCCCTTTTTTTCACTTTTTATAAATTTAACATTCTTTTGGAAATTCACCCCTGGTAGGCATTTTTTTATCATAAAGAATCAAAAGGAAACCAAGCTTTTTCATCCTTGACCACCTCAGATCACATGTTTGCTTCCATTTGGAATCACGTTTTGCCTTGAAACTTGAGACAACTGAGAGTCAGTTCAAGTTGTTTTCCTTGTTAATGTCCTTTATGCCCCACTCAGAGCTGGATAGTGGAGACAGCTTCTGAGAATAAGTGGAGAGAGATGCTAATAATAGTTCTCTGTTAATTGGGGACAATTCATTTTCCCCACACTGGGGGAGTAGTGATGGAGCCAGGATTGTGTTGCTCAATTCCTTTCTGTGGAACTCATGTGCCTCAGAGTTTGGATCTATGTGAGTGCGCTTACTGGATGCCGAACAGTCCTTCACAGACTATTGCTTCCACCAGAATTTCACCGGCTTCATTAACAACATAGACAAAGCCTGGCAGCAGGCGTGTAAAAAGCTAAGGATGCCTCTACTTTTGAATTTAGGAGGTATATTTCAATTACAATATAAGAAATTCAATGTATTGAAATGCTGAAGCAGCCATCTTTGCCTTAGGACCATACTAGGGTCAAATATTGCATAAAGACTAAAGAATCAGTGTGAAAAATAAAATTACCATATATATTGTAGCACACTGGGTTCTTTCTTCCTGGTAGTAGAACTCTAGTAAAGTCATAAAAAACAATCCACAAGTATTACTTCCCCAGTTGCTGAGTTGCTCTGATTGCCTCATGCTCTCATCGGCAAAGAGGTGCAGGATTTCTAAGGGGAAAAATGATGCTTTAAAATCCCATCCCTATTGTTCAAAATCATGTCTCAGTATTGCTGCATAACATTAAAAAAAAATTTTAGCTAAATTTATTGTTTGTACATCAACAATAACCAAGAGAGTAAGCAGAAAGGAGATCTCCATCATCTACTTCTCTGTAAAGAATAGATAATAAAACCAAGATAGCTCACTCGGGAGTTCTCTGCTTCCAGACTAGTTAGCAGGGCAGGATATATAGACTCAAGACAGTTTTATCCCAACTCCTAACATATGACTTAGGACACAACAGCATATCAGATCTGAAAAAGTTAATATGGATCACTATCTTCTCCTGTGTGTATGAGTGTGCATGGACGTGAGTGTGTGGGAGTGCTTGAAATACATGTCAACTATTATTATCTATTATAAAGCAGGTTGTAGCCCTAGATACTGGGAATAGAACTGTAGAATGGTTGTATTTTCTGAATTGTCATAGAATAGAATTGAACTCGGGGTGAGAACAGCAACCATTTTTAGACTTCAAGTGTCAATCAAAAATAGCTATTTCACTAGAGACAGAGGTTTGAATTAATCTCCAAAGCTTCCTTCATTTTTGAAAAAATACTTTAATAGTGATGTGATGGTAAGACAATGGCACTATTCTCAAATAGGGAAGGGGTAGGCAATGGGAAGATAAAATGAGCTTCATAATATTATATAAAGGTTTTCGCTACTGTGGTAGGAGTTGTGTCCTGAAGATTTTAATAATATTGCTCACTGGTGGAACTGGTTTATGAGTATGCTGGAGTCTGTTGGGAGTGAGCAGAAAGCAACTTTATTTATACCTGCTTCAAATTTGCTTTGTTGGATCATTCTTTCCCTCCCCTGGACTAGATAAAAGCAGGAGCAGATGCCATAGATTATATTTGGACCTTCACGGGTCTTAACAAAGAGTCACAATTTAGAGGTGTTAAACATTCCAGTTCTACCAAATTAAATCTTTTCTCTCTTATTCCCCGTCTCCTACACCCAGCTTTGTATGGAGTCAGGTTTTAAAAGCCACACAGTGAGTTTAATAATAAAAGTTTCAAATAAGAGAAAGAAATGAGCTATTACTATTCAAATATTAACTCTAATATATTTTTATTTTAGACACAATGGATAACATTCTATGCTTATAAAAATTCTAAACATTTGCCCCCCAATTGGGGAATACTTAACAATATAAGAAGGAAGTCACAGGTTTATGCTTACATTAGACACCAGGCCCACATGGTTTGACAAGTACTTAGCATCTAAATATGGGGAACAGATAATTTCCAAATTGCATAAAATATTCCAGATCACAAAAGAAGATGAAAAGCTATTCAATTTTCTTTATGAGACTAGTATTTCTACTATGAAAACTAGATAAGGACAGCATAAAAATACAAAAATAAGTTAACTTTAGATTAAGCAAGCAAATAAGCAGCAAAATAAATCCAGCACCCATAAGTCAACCTCATATATCCATGTGGAGATGTACATCTTAAATAAAACATTATTAAAATAAGCATATTGGTGTATTAAAACAATAACCTAATATAGCCAAATGAGCTTCCCACTCATGCTTTGCAATAACAAATGATTCAACGTTAAAAATAACATTGAAGTGAAAATATTCACAAATATATTAAAGAGAAAATGTATTAACCTCAATTGAATCTCCAAATATATTGTGAAAATTTGACGTCCATTTCTGATGTTTGAGATAAAAGAGAGAAAGAAAGAAACGAGAGAGATTTTCAACAAAACTCATACTTGGTGAAAGAAATATTAAAAGGAATTCAAATTAAGTAACATAGGCAAGATGACTGCCCTCACTAATACTATTCAATAATAAAAAGCCACTAGATTTCTAGTAAAAGAAATACTATAGAAGAGAAATAAAAGTATAAACAGTAGAAAAGAAGAGACAAATCTTTCATCATTTGTAGAAAGTATAATTGATATAGAAAATGCAATAAAATCAACTGAGAAATATTAAAATAGAATTTGACAATATGGTTAGAGATATTAACAAAGAAATTAAGTTTATTATGGAACAGCAAAAAAATTCAAAATAAAAGAAAAGAACTTGTTGTCTAAATTAGAGGCAAAATTATAAAATAAACTGGACTAGAACTAATCAGAATGCACAATGCCCTTATAAAAAAAATATAAAACTGACCCAGTGAGTAGAAGCTCTGATTGAATAGAGAAGCATACCATGTTTCTGCATAGAAATCTTCAGTACAGTAATTTATTTCTTCCTTAATTAATATATAAAGTTGGTGCAATGCTATTAAGAAATTGGTGCACTGTTAGCAGGTAACCCTATGAACTGATTCTAAAACTCATATGAAAGGAAAAAACAGTCAGGAGATGAGCAAGATAATTTTGTAAAAATTGTAAAACAAAATAGTAAGCTCCAAAAAAGTTCAGTGTGAGAATTAACTGGAACAGTGGTGTTTTGAAACATTAGAGAAGAAAAAAACAGGTCAATAAATCATTTTGAGATAATTGGCTATGTAAAAATAACAAATATAAACCTGTAAAATACTATTCACCAAAATAAATTAAATTCCTGAATTTAAGAAAAAAGAGACAAAAATACTTAATTAGAAGAAAATAAGTTTATTGCATTTCATTAGCAAATGTCAAGTTAGACCCAATATGAAATGCAAAGCAAAAGCAAGAGATAATTTTCATGGATGGATTGTAAACTTCTGACCCCAAAAGAAATACCATTTAAAAATTTTAAAAACCAAGAGATTGATAGGGAATATTTCACATATTTATAACAAGTCTAAAAGAAAAAGATGAACATCTGAATAGAAAATGAGATGAACAAGAACTGGCAATTTACTGAATTGGACATTCTAATTATTAGTAATAGATGGAAACGTTTAGTTTTGCTGGCAAACAAGGAAATCACAACTAAAATAAGAAATACCCTTATTTACCAATCAGCATGACATAAAATGGAAAGTTTCAGTATATCTAAAATAGGTAACATTTGATATAATTGGTTATAGGCATGTTGGTAGGCTATTTAACAATATCTTTTAAAATTCCACATATTTGCATCTCTACACTTACGTATATGTGCAAAGCAACTTTTACAAGAATGATGGTGACAGGGAGATTTGAAACAGTTAAAAAAAATTGAAACAAATGTAAAAACTCATCCCTAAGTGATTATTTGAATAAGCCACACAGACACATATTCTGTGGAACCCAATGCAATGGTTAGAACATATTAGAAGATGTTACATGTATTTATAAAAATATTCTCAGTACATTTCAAAAACTTCTATATGCTTCTATATGCCAGACATTGACCTAAGAATGAATCATATTAACAGGAGTAATCCTTCCAAAAACCTATAAGGCAAAAATATTGTTATATCCATTTCACAGATGAGAATATTGAGTCATAAAGAAATTGCTTAAAATGAAAAGAGAAACAACACTATGTTTTTCTTTAATTCTTACATAAGTATGTAATTATAATGAACAATCTAGAAAGAGAACAGTAAGCTGATAATGGTGTTTATCTTTACAGAGTGGGGCTGGATTTGACATAGTATTCATGAGAAATCGGTTATACCTGTACTGACTGACTTTTTTTTTTTTTTTGAGGAAGATTAGCCCTGAGCTAACATCTGCTGCCAATCCTCCTCTTTGTTGAGGAAGATTTGCCCTGAGTTAACACCTGTGCCCATCTTCCTCTATTTTATATGTGGACGCCTGTCACAGCATGACTTGATAAGCAGTGGGTAGGTCCATGCCTGGGATCCACACCTGCGAACCCTGGGGTGATGAAGCAGAATGTGCAAACTTAACTGCTATGCCACCAGGCCGACCCCATGACTATTCTTTTAACAAAATTATTTATTATATTAATCACTTTAAAAATGCATTTAATGTAAGCAATGTAGATCCATGAAATGTAGATTGCTAAGTTGCATCTTGAAAACAAAAATCTTCAGTTATCCAGGAAATACTCTTAATTAAGTGCATCAGATAGCTCCCTGTTGGACCAATGATTTTTTAAAAATTCCATAGTTAATAAGCATTGAAAACAACACAGTCAACATTGTAACTGTACATGCCATATATTCAAAAATCAATTAAAATTCATGCTCAGTATAAATAAAATCTAAATTATTTCTGAAATAATGTAAATGTCAAAAGGCAGAGTAAAACATTTCTCAGTACAAAAAGTCTCTCTACTTTCAGATATCAAGTTCTGCACGTATTATACACAAGCAGAAATGAAGCATACATTTAATTGTAATGTTTACAAAATTGCAGCTTCTGCTTAATTAAACCTTTCTGGTGTCCAGACTTGTGTTAGTCCATTTTCTCCCTACTTATTGAGCATAACTGAATATTTAAGAAATGATTGAGGAAGTGCTCAAAAAAACAAAATGATTGAGGTATGCCAAAGAACCAACCTGAAAGAGCTTCTAATAGCCAAAATTTCAGCAAAATACATAACACACATGGGGTTATAACCCAAAGTATAAAATAAATGTTCATGAGTTTCTATTGATATAAGTAAATGATTGAATAATTAAATAAATGGAGATGAGGCAATCTCAAGTACAGAAGAACTCCGAGTGACTTATACAGGTACCCATCTCTCAAGGACGTGGAGCTTAATTCTCCATCCCTTAAGTGTGGGTGGAGCATAGTGATTTGCTTTCAAAGAGCAGAGCTTGGAAAGGAGAAAACAAAGACAAAAGCTTTAGAATGGAGGAAGCTGGCAAACACGACCTCAGCTGGTGATCAGGTTGACATCATTAGTGTTCAATCAGGTAGAAGTATACACACTTAATTTGATAGGATGAAAATGACACTTCACGTCTGCGTTCTTACTCCCCAAAACCCATACATTTACTTTTTTCTAACCATGACACAAGCATCTAACAGACCCAAATTGAAGAACATTCTACAAAATACCTGAGGAGTACTCCTCAAAACTCTTAGTCATCGAAAGCATTGGAAAGCCTGAAGAAGTCCCTCAGTCCAGAGAAGGCTAAGGACATACGATGACTAAATGGCAAATAGTTGCCTGAAGTGGCTTCTGGGACAGGAAAAGAACATTAGGAAAAACAATGGAATCCAAAAAAAGTATGATGTTCAGTTAATAGGAATGTGTCAATGTTGGTTCGCTACTTGTGATAAATGTACCATAGAAGAGTAAGATGATAATGACAGGGCAATCTGGCTATGGGGTAAATGGGAACTCTCTTTCTGTCTTTACAACTTTTCTGTAAAACCAAAACTATTCTAAAATAAAAAGTTTACTTATGAAAAGATTGAGAGTATAGTCATGTTTCGGAGTCGCTACTATCAGAACACGAGTGAACAGGAAGTCCACATCATGATAGCTACAGATATATGGATAAAAATGACTAGAAACGGGAATGTTGACAAAGAACAGAAAATAATGAGGTCATTTATTTTTAAAATATGTCATTCAGGTTTGTTTTGAGGTTTGCTTATATGTTTATGATACAATATAAGTGAAATAGAGTTGATTAATTGTGGGTTTGAGCATCTGAGATCTTTTTTTCTTTTGTTTTGTTTTGTTTCGTGAGTAAAACTGGCCCCGAGCTGACATCTGTTGCCAATCTTCCTCTTTTTGTTTGAGAAAGATGGTCCCTGAGCTAACATCTGCACCAATCTTCCTCTACTTTGTATATGGGACGCCACCACAGTATGGCTTGATGAGCAGTGTGTAGGTCCACACCCAGGATCTGAACCTGTGAACCCCAGGCTGCTGAAGCCGAGCACATGAACTTAACCACTACTCCACCAGGCCAGCCCTGAGATCTGTTTTTAATTAATATCGTGATACATTTTGGAGTCTCCAAGCATTTATTCCTCCTTTAGCCATAGTTTAATCTCCCACTAAAAATTGATGAGTCTAGGAATTAAATTGATGGGTGTCAAATGCCGCACATCAGACATTTATGAATTTGGATACCTCATTAACCTAAATAATTGTTCTGGCTGCTAAGATTGCTGGAGACTTTAGATGTGTTTTTCCATGCATTTGTTCTCCACTTCTGTGAGTCATAACACAGATCTACTTATTCTCATTAAAAATTCTAAAACGACAGAGAAGAGAAAGAGATTAAAAGAATCATTTTTTAGGAAATAATCTGTTATTATTAAGTATTATCTGAATGCATAAACAGAAAACACAAAATCTTCCACTGCAGTGTATAGTGGATGTTTTCACAGAGAAGAATGTCAGCCTTTTGTATAACTATGAAATTTGTTTTATATAATTGCTTGTATGGAAATAGCTTGCATATGAAAATTTTTTCACTTACTTTCTTTCAATTGAAAAAAAACATGAAAATAAAACTGAGTTGAAGTTAACAAGAATCCCATCTTTTTTCCTCCAAACCGGCCCTCTTCTTTTTGACCATTTTGTTGAATTCTGCAATATTTAGGTGGGTATCCACTTGTATATCCTCTTACAACAAACATGGGGATATGCAGATACTGATTTTTTTAAAAATTTATTTATGTTATCCTTATAAAATGGAAAGATGACATTGATCTCAGGGGGAAAAGAAGGTCACATGAACTATCTCTCCTCTTCTCTCTTGCTCTCTCTCTCTGTCTTACTCTCAGCTACTTTTGTGACAGTTACAGAGTTAATGGGTCTTTCTTACATGTTATGAAGCTGGTGTACAGATGCTCTAAGTTCCTTGCCCAAAATCTTCGTACTTTACCATGACAGCCTACTCTAGTGAACTTCCCATTGCCAGTATATGCATCCTGGTGCCTCAGAGCTTTTTTGAAACCATCTCTTTCTCCAGGGTCACACTGACAAGCCGGAGAATTACACTTCCAGGGCATAGCATCAACCCCTTGAGGAAGAAGAGTTGGTATATAAGCACCCCAGTTCCCTCACCCCTTGCCCCTAGGACAGAAAAATTCTGAGATGTGTTTACGTCATTTCTCATAGTTTCTCCAAGGGGTCAAATTCTAGACGATCACTGTGGTTGCTGGCTTCCCTCCCTTTCTTGTCTTACTTCTCCACTATCCTGATATTGTATTCTGATACCAAATAAAGCCCTTGCATTTGACTCCTTATCTTGGAATCTGCTAATGAGGGAGCAGACAGTAAGAAAGTTAGTCTGGGCAATTGTGGAAAAGAGAATAGCAGAGACAGAGAAAATGGTTTGCTTCTAAATAAGGGAAGTTTTAAGATCCAGGCAATTATTGAATGCCACCAAAGGGAAAAGCAAAACACTCACATAACGCTTTCATTTGATATGTCATTTGCTGTATCACTGTATCTAGATAATTTCCTTAAAGTCCTTTAATACTGCAATATTTTATTATCTATTACTAGTAACATCTTGTCAAACATTTCAATGTAAACATAAGAAATATACTCTATATTTATATAAGTTGTAATACTAATCGTGCAAATTTTAATGTGTCTTAATTTAGTGTTTCTAGTACTTTTCTGACAGCAAGCACCTTGTTTTATCATAAAATCAAAAGAATGCATGCTTTGATGAATGAACAATAGACTCTAATAACATCATTAACTATTTGATCACAAAGGTGCAGAATTTCTTTAAGGAGAAAGGAAGACAGGAAACACCCAAAAGGCATGAAGCAGACCCTGTCTCTTAGAAATGCCAAGGGAAGGACTCTCTATGAGTAACGAGCATATTAATTATATTAGTCCCACACTCCCAGGGCACAGCATCACCCCATGAGGAACAGGAGATGGTATATAAACACCCCAGTTCCCCCTCTCCTTGCCCTTAGGGCTTTATGGTCCAATGCAGCATGAAGGAAGGTGTATGGAAGCAGTATATCTCAAGACACTCATTGCATTTATTCACTCACTCATCAAATATTTGCTAAACACATCTTTTGCACTTTGCTATATTATACCACTGCAATCTAATCTGTAATTTGAAGATTTTTTAAAATGAGAGTTTATTTCCTGCTATGAAGTAAGCTTTAAAATGACTGCAAATTTCAGAACCTTCAAAGCCCACTTATTCTACTGTTGCAAGGAAGAGAACAAGTTTATCCTTTGTGCGTTGAGTGGAGGCTGTATTTCTTCCAGATTATTGTTGTAGGTTGTAACCCAGCACACCGGGGTTCATAGAATTTTATGAAAGAACCATAGGATATCATGAGAGACAAGTTCAGAAAAGTCTAAAGGGGATGTTGTGACTGGGGCAATATTTTATAATAACGATAGTGTGAATATTATTATGCTACTATTAACAGTTTCTGTTTATTGTGCAGTTATATTAGTCAGACATTCTGCAAGCCCCTTTGTATTTGTTATTTTATTTAATTCTCAGACTAACACTGCAAAATAGCTGCTTTTTGATCATTTCAGATGTGAGAAACCTGAAGCTCAAAGCAGTAAACTAAATTTTCCAAGACAACACAGCGGCTCAGTGAAGTGACTCAAACACAGGCACATCTAATCATAAAGCCCATATTCCTCAATAGTAAGGGATGCCGAAATAATCATTCTGGGGTTAAAAAAGACATTAAATGTGTAAGCAGCACATTAGCATATTTCTGAACAAATGATTAAAAAAACTAATAGCTGACAGAAAAATTCAGGACTTTGTGAAGGAGACAATTTTTATTTATATTGGTAATAGAAAAGACAAAGGAGACTTTAAAGTTATTTCTCCAATTTAATGACCTTAACCTCCTTATTTTTCTTTTAGTGATACTTTTCTTACCTGAAAATTTAGTATTTTTCTCTCTAGTGTATATTTAAAGTGGGAAACAAAGAGGGGATGGGTGAATTTTTGAAGAAAGCACATGAATGTAATTTTCTCACTTGGCTGTGGGAAACATCTATCAAGACTAGGATCTCAATATAAATTTGTTTCTTATAAATGTCCAACTTGTGAATCACGTGACTAATTTATGTGAAATAAAAAAGTCAGCTCCCTCCATTGTAAAAATGACTTCTTATACTTGGCAGTGTGAAACAATCACTTTTTGTCTGCCTTCCTCTGCCATTGCAGTCTAAACCAGATACTTAAGCTGCACCTTCACTAAGACTATGTTTATATATAACTAATATATCCTTTATAATTCTGTGCCACAGAGAGGTATTTATTCACCTTACTGTTTCTATGTTCTTTGGCTATCTAACGTTATTTTACATAATAAGTGAGTTTGTAAAATTCTTTAGGATTGTATCATTTAATAGAAATTTCTGTTTGTTCATTTATATTATTTTATCTTGGCTGAGTCAATAATTCATTAGGGAGAGCTGTTTTTGGAGTTGCTAGCACAAAGAGAGGAAATGAGAAAAAAGAATCACCCCTGAGTAATAACCTTATTAACAGTTATTCAATGAATGTAATCCTTTCTGGAATGCTGCCACCATTTATTTTTTGGCATGCTGACATATTAGATTTTATATCAGTGGTTTTTGTGTACACACCAGAAACATTCTTCTAATTATAAGAGCACTTGGGAAAAGTCAACCTGCGTTGACCTGAGCTTCTACCATAAAAACGAATGGGATGCAACATTAAGAGTTATCAGTCTATTATTAAGAGAGAAACTCATAAGTGAACTAAAATATGCTCATCAGAGATTAAGCAGTCCTAATTGCTACCAATGATTATTGTTCATATAAAGACACTGGGGGAAAGATAGGTCAGCTGTTTCTATCCAAAATGTTACACTTTTCCAAAATGACTAATTAAGAAATACTGATTCAGAACTGAAAATTTCACTTGAGGTAGAAGGTGTGTGGTTGTATGCCGTTGAATATGAGTCCACAGAGGTTTGTAGGAAATACAAATGCTGAAATCATAATTTTAACTGTATATATTAAACTTTACTTAAGAAACATACTTGATGAATAAAGACTGGATAAATAAAATAGGCAAGTAACTTTTAGACAATTTTGATTTAGTTTAAAATATTCATTAAGTATAATCTATTAATAAAGCAAAGTACAGTGGTCGATGTATTTAAAGATGTATAAAATTTGGCCTGGCTCCTGGGTTAATTTTGAGGGTAATAAAAATTGACAAACAAAATACAAGGAACAGTAGAAAATCAAAGTACCCATAAAGATGTATGAATACATTCCTAGGTCTGCTCAACCTTTGAAATCAAACAGAATTTAAATTAATTCATTTATATTTTCTCTATTAAACAAGGCAAGCTTACCTTTGGTTTTGGAGAATAAAAAGGGATGTTCAATGAAGGAGTTAATTTCAGATGGATTTGAAAGGAAGGGTAGGATTCCAATAGGGAGAAATGGAAGAAAGAATATATTGGGAAGAAAAAAAGGTAGTATGCTTCAATTCATCAAGTTTTGATGAGCCTTGGAGTATGTGTAAAAGGGTTGGGAACTTTTTACCTGAATTTCAAAGCTGTAGCCCATAAATTTTTATATGTTTTATTTTCACTTTATTTTCAAGAAAATCTCCAAATTTACCTTGTATTTCCCCTTTGATTCAAAAGGTCATTTTTACTCACCAGTGGAAGCCTCTTCATTTCTGATATGCTATTAATGTTGGTTTTGTTTCACTGTGCTGAGAGAAGGCTCTTTTCTGTTATTTTGATTCTTTGGGAACTATTGATATGTGTTTTTGTGTGTGTTCCAACGTATGGGAAATTCTTAATGAATGTTCCATAAGCATTGCAAAAGTATATTTTCATCATGATTCAAATATATACATATGGTATATGTACCACATACTTTGGATTACATTGTTTTAGAGCATCTATATTTGCCAATATCTTGTCTGTTTGTGAGAGGTGTCTTAAAATCCTTGTAATCACTGGGTTCCCATCTACCTCTCCTTGCATCACCTGTTATTTCTGCTCTATGAAAGTTGTTGCTTTGTTTTGGGGGCATAACTATCAATCACTTTTTATTTTCCTTCTCCTAGCACCTAATATGTATACAGAAATGTGAGCAAATCATAAGTGTAGTGTTGAATTAATTTTAACAAAGTGAGCACAGTCATGTGCTATGCAATCAATAAAGAGAACATCCCCATCAACCAAGAAGTCCCTTGGCCCCTCCTAGTCACTAATAACTCCCTTTAGGCAGCCATATAACGGCTTTAAAAATCAAGTTTAGCTTTTCCTGTTTTTGAACTTTATATAAATAGAACTATGCCATTTTTTTCTCACCAAACATGATTTTTGTAGAATTTGGCCATATTTCCTATGGCATAATTTGTTCACTGTCATTGGAGATACAGAATTCCATTAATTACTGATGTTGAGATAGGCTGCTCAGATCTTCCTTCAAGGAAGACTTGCTGCCCAACTGTGGGGAGTATTGTCAGCAAATGGGCCCCAATGGGCCCAGCAGCAAATGGTTGTCATCTTCTACATTTTCCGTTTCAGCTGCAGAGAATTTCCTCACTTATGCACTGTCTGGGACAGTCCACATCCGGTTACTGAACATGACAGATATTACACAGTTCCCACTATTTCAATCCCATTTGGACAACTCTGATGGGCTATCTTCATGCCCAAGATTCCTGCCTGTTTCAGACTGAGGCTTTGTTGGTCCTGCATCAAAGTTCCACTTCTCCCACTGTTAAATCAGTACTTCCTTTCCCTTCTTTTCACAGGTATTGATTCATAATAAACATCTTGCACTCCAAGCTCCATCTCAGAATCTTCCTCCAGAGAACTCAACCTGTGATACCATTATAGGAGAATGCTCTACTGTAGAAGAGTGTCTAGGTTGTCTTCAATTATTGGTTATTACAAATAGAGCTACTAGGAACATTCTAGAACATTTCTTTTAAATATATATCTAGGTGTGGAATTGTTGGAAAATAGAATATTTGTTTGCTTAGGTTTAATAAATATATTTTTATAAAATGCTTGTACCAGTTTACCATTGGTGTATGAGAATTCCAGTCGCTCAAGAGCTTCAGCAAATCTTGATAGTTTTAGTCTTTTATATTTCAGCCTTTTTAGTGAATGTATACTGGTATCTCACTGTAGTTTTAATTAACATTTTTTATGATGACTACTGCAATTCAGCAAAATTTCAAATGTTTATTGGATCTTTGCATATGTTTTTGCTTTGTATAAAGAAGCCTCTCAAATCTTTTGCCAATTTTAATTTTAAGCTGTCTGTCTTTTTCTTATTGATTTTAGAGTCTTTTCATTACTCTGGATGCAAATCTCTTTCTGAAAATATATATATTGCAGATTTCTTCTCCTCATCTGTGGTTTACTTTCTCTTTCCCATAATGGAGATTTTGATTAATTTTAATGATGTTCTTAGTTTTAATGCAGTCTAATCATCATTTTTTTCCTTTAAGTTAATGGTTTTCGTATTTAATTTAACAAATGTTTTTTACCCAAGGCAAAGATGATGTTGTTGTGTTTTCTACTAACAGTTTTATTATTTAACCTTCCAAATACTGTAACCTAGTCATCAAGATCTATTTTTTCCATATGGAAATCCATTTCAACCCGCACCTCTTATTGAAAATTCCCTTCTTTACCCACTGCTTTGCAGTGCAACCTTTGTCATAATTAAATTGACTATGTCTGTGGCTCTCTATCTTGTCTGACTGGCTTATTTTTCTATCTTTCCACTCTTATTTTACATAAGTTAATATCAAATTGTGCTAGTGCTCCAGTTTTTGTAAAGATCCCCTTGGCTATTTTTAGGTAGGAATTTTCATTTGCACATGAATTTTGATAGACTTTTAAATTTCACTAAAAGAACTGGTGGTATTTTGATCGGTAATGGATTTCATCCATAGGTCTGTCTGAGGGGAATTGATATCATCTCATTAGTAATTCTTTAAATCTTTGAAAACTGTATAGCACTCCCTTCATTTAAGCTCTTAAAATATTCTCTTAATGGTATTGTAATTTTCATTCAGAAATTAGGAAGTATATTTATTCTCTTGCCATCTGGTGGGTTTTGATTCTCTTACAAATGTGATAGTTTTAAAAAAAAGTCATTGGCTATTTTAATACATTGACTTTGTATCTAGTAGCATTGATAAATTCACATATTATTTCTAATAATTATCTTCAGTCGTTTTTTATTTTTCTCATACACACCATTTTATCTGTGAATAACAGTGTTGTTTCTTTCCAGGCCGTATGTGTTTTGGTTCTTTTTTCTTATTGCTCTGATTAGACCTTCAAGTACAACACTGAGTAGAAGCAGTGACAGCAAGCATTCTTGTGTCTTTCTCAATCTCAAAAAGAATGACATAGGTCATTCACAATCAGTGTAATTTATTTGCAGTGTAATTTAGCAGTGTAGTTTATTTGCTGATGCTCTTAAGCAGATTAAGAAAGTCTCTTTCTGGGGCCAGCCCAGTGGTGCAGTGGTTAAGTGCTCACGTTCCACTTCGGTGGTGTGGGATTCACCAGTTTGGATCCTTGGTGCAGACATGGCACTGCTTGGCAAGCCATGCTGTGGCAGGCGTCCCACATATAAAGTAGAGGAAGATGGGCACAGATGTTAGCTCAGGGCCAGCCTTCCTCAGCAAAAAGAGGAGGATTGGCAGCAGATGTTAGCTTAGGGCTAATCTTCCCCCCCCCCAAAAAAAAGTAAGAAAGAAAGTTCCTTTCTATTTTAGTTTGTTGTAAGTTTGCATTATGAATGGGTTTTGAACTTAAGCTGATGTTTTTGCTAACTTTATTGAGATGATTGTATGATTTTTCTCTTTACTATCTGTTAATGTAGTGAATTGCATTTATTGCCCATTATGTTGTATCCTTCATATATATTGTTGAATTTAGCTCCATTTCTGCCTAAGATGTAGAAAGCTAGAAAGAACATTGGTCTGAACTTAACAGTGGCAGGAATCTGAATAACTATAAAATAATAATTTCCTTGAGCCCATCAGAGAATTAAAGGAAATCAATAGCCTGAACGTTAAGGACACTCCAATGAGAGCCAAGACATTAGGACTGGTTCACCTGGAACAATGCATGGCAGGCAGAGCAATTGGCCACCAAACAAGTGGATAAAAATAATTAAACATAATTTTAACAAATTGCTTACAGTCAAGTTAGGGCTAGCTTTACGTATAGAGTCCTTGAGAGTTCTAAACACAAAACTACTTTGCACTCATTCATAATCTCTTTTCTACAGACATTCATGAAAGACTGAGGAAAGGGTAGGAGACCAGAATGAGCCATACACAGTGGCATGGGCATGGTGGAATAAATAAACCATTACTACATGAGAGGCATGAAACTGTACACCTCTGCCTGGACCCTTCTCTTATGTGGAGAAAAAGTGTAAAGCCACTAAGAGAATGGCAGCAACTCTGCCAAACATAGGACACAGATTCAGAGCCATTATTCCTGGGGAGAAGGAGAAAAATAGCCATTAGCCCTGTAGGAGAGTCTATAGTCTTATGCCACTGCCACTAGAGGTCTCCTGCCTCCAGGAGAGCAAACTCTCCCATACAAGAGCTGCCACAGATACAAGTTTGGATGCCATGGGGAGGAGAGGGAGAAATGCTGTGAAAGCACTGCCCCTGACATCTGATCTTACAGCTTTACCTAAGACTGAGACTGAACAAGGGAAATAGAGAACACATCTTGTATCACCACAGGCCTAGCAAGCATCAAGCAAAAAGAAACAGAAGTCTAAAACCGGAAGAGGGGAAAGAGTGAAGAGATAAACTCCATGTGTGATAAAGGTAAGCAAGGATAGCTGAAATCTCAAAGTGGAACAGGAATGGTGAGAGAAACCTTCCGTCGATATGTCTCCCACACTGAGAGAAGAGTGCAAGGGGAATTTAAAATAATATGAATCATGCGTTAAAAGATATATTGAAAAAGATGCACAACATCAAGAAACAGACGAGAATATCAATAGAAAGATGGAAAACATAAGCATAAGGCAAACGGAATGGTTAAGAATAAAAACCTTTTTTAAAAAAATTTCAACATTTTTCTTCAGTTATAGAATTTATTTTTGATTCTTTTGTACTGATTTTATGTCTCTGCTTAGAATTTCCAGGTTTTTATTATATTTCATTCATCATTAGAATAATTTGATTTACTTTGTTTAGAGTAGATATGATAGACATTTTAACAAAACAAAACAAAAACCAAAAAGAGCACCTCTGGTCCACCTCCGTGTCATACTTCGTAATTTTCTTCTCTTGAACATGCATTCGATTTTGTTATTGTTGTACTTCTTCATATGTTGAGGTATTTTGAATGATATACTGGACATTTTTAATGTTAAGTTGTAAGATTATTGATTCTGATATTTTCCTCTGGTAACTTTTGTTTCTCTGGATTAGCCAGACGTTTCTTTGGTTGGGCTTGAACTACAAACTCCAGTTCTTGGATAGCATCTCTGACATCAGTACACTTCTTCCCTTTTCAGCTGATCTATTTTGAAGTTCTTATATGCATGAGTGATTTGGGGTCAGTAAGACCTATGGGTAGCTAGAATTTAGGTATCACTTCTTTAGCTCTTTCCCTTATGTCATTTCCCCATCATTTTCATGATTTCCAAGGCTTTTATTTTCTAAACCAGAAAAGTTATTTTTTTTCTGCTTACACCTCTACCACCTTGTGTGCGCCACACTGACTGCATAGGCTAAATGCCACAATGACAGATCTTATTTAATACAGCCCCCTTTAACTGTCTTCAAAGAATGTACTCTTTACTGGCACTGGCATCTGTCTGCTTCTGTCCACTCTTAAGTACTTTCTAGGTAGTTGCTTTTGTATTTCTTCCATGTATAATAGTTGTTTTCTGCAGGGAACTTATCCAATAGACTCTTTGTCTGCCAGTCCCAGAACAGGAAATTCTTGTTTATTTAATGCTTGACTTTGTATTCAGGTTTTTCCTTCATAATTTTAAATATGTCCTTCCATTATTTTCTGTAAAGTTGTATTTTTTCCTAACGGTTACATTTAAACTAACAACTTCGCAAAATACCCTTGACCCTATCTTTCATTGTTTTTATTTACTATTTCTTCACTGTTATTAATGTTGAAATTATCTAGTAATCTTTTCTTCACCAAACCTTTCACTTTCTCTATAATTTAATTTGAAATATTATAATTTTATTCTCAATTTCTATGAGCAATCAGCAATTATATAACATCTTTTGTTTGAAGTTCAAAAATACATTGTATTCCAATTGATGGGCAAAAAGTGAAAGATGGATTAAGGCAAAAATAGCACAATTTACGGCATGGCAGAAATGAAGCTTACAATGTCTTGGAAGAAGTTGTACTTAGAATTATTGCAATACATGTGAATAGAAAGGTGTCTTAAGACCAATGTTATAAACGGCATTGTGTTCCATATTTTAAAATTAAATGATGTGTTTTAGAATCTTGGGTGGTTCTAATGGAGATTAAACTGGAAAATCTTGGTGGTTTTCTAAAAACAAAAATTTATAGATAGTACTTAAGTGGTTGTTTTCATTCAAACTTCTCCATGTCCTGGTTTCTCTATTTTTAAAAGATCTCTCTCTAAAATTGGATTCCCCAGAAGCAGATTCTTAGATGAGGATTCACTTGTATGTAACGAATTAAAGAAACACTTCTAATTAAAACCAGGAAGGACGTAGAGGAAGGAGAAGAGGGAATGGGAACAAGCCAACCAACAGTGCAATTTTAGACAATGTCCCAGCTTCAGCCATAAATTACACCAGAGATCTTTTTCTGGCTCTGGGAACAGGAGTTGGGCTGACACTTGCATTCATCATTTATTGACTAAGGGATGACTGTGAGTTGCCTCTGTTCTCTGTGCTTGTATAAGCAAATCAGCTGCAGTACCCAGAGTGCAGTATCCCAAAGAACAGTTTACAGCTGAAGGCTTGTGTATAAAGTCAAACACGCCATAAAGCTGGGCAACTGTCACATACAAAGGACAGAAGAGATCTGAGGGGACTAGAGCTGAGCACAAATAGTTGCCATTACATTAATCTTAACCATCCAATTCCCTCTGCACTCACACTTAATCCATACCCACATCTAATCTTAGAGTTTCTCTTTATGAATAATAGGGAATGCAAATGTTGATGAAAGTCTATTTTACCAATATTTTTATTTCTTTCATCATATAAATGGAGACTACTGGCCTTAAAAGGCTTGAAAATGTTTAATTATATCATTATGATGGATACAAATAATTTATTATTTCAAGTTAAACGTTTAAAATTGTTAAACTGGGTTTATTGTTTAATAATGTAACCAGAAAATGATTTTATTTCAAGAAAATTGATTTTGTTATAAATAAAAGCAAATATAAATGTCTTAAGGATTTTAAAAAATTTTAAAGTTCCTCAAGTTGACCAATTATTTAGTATCAGAATTAACTAGTTAGTGACAGGCTTATATAGATTCAGTAAATAAGTCTTTTCACACTTCTGCTGTAATCTTCCTTTATTTCAAATATCTATTGCTTAAATTATCATCATGTGAAATCTAATCACTGAATGCTTTTGTCTGGTAGTAGGGACATAGAGGAGCAAAGAAGAAGGTACTTGTTTTAAAGATAGGAATAAGTTCATCAATACTGTATTTTAATTATAATAGGTCCTCTTATTAGTGTATCTGTGAATTACTGTATACTGTCTATGCTGTTCCAGTCTCCTTTGATTTTCTTGAAATAAAAGCAGCAAGATTTAATGGTTGCATTATTAGACTTATTTAACCTACATGAACTAGTATATGACGGCTCAATAGAAAATAAGAGAAGTTTCCTATAAAGATAGCAATCACTGAAAATTTAGCTGAATTTCACTAAACTGTGAAAACTTTTAATTTTAAAAGTAGGCCAAGAATGTCTCAAGATTAGATTTTAATAAAGGATTGCAAATACCACCTTCCTCTAAATTTTGATGCAGCTAGCAAAACTGTAAGAATCTGGAAATGAAAAATATTTCTCAGTAAAGCTATCTGATTATTTGCAAACATGTAAGTAAAAAAGTCTTGTCCTGAGTTCATATAAAAATCTTGGAAGGTATTTTATTTTACTTGCATCTGTCCAGATATTTCTGGTCGTCATTACATATTTCTTCCCATGCATGGTTCAAAGGAAGGAATATATTCATAACTTTTTAAAATATACTTGAGGAGAGTGACATCAGCAACATGGCAGACTGAATGGTTTTCTTTGTCTCTCCCCCTGTGAACGACAGCTAAATGGACATTCATTGACCAACAGAGGTTACTTACATGGCACCTCAGGATGCCTGAGAGACCCATGCCACTGTGCATTGGAAAGTGGATGGACTACCAGGGGAGGAGGTGGAGATAAGTGAGAACTCTCTGGCCCCCAGACAGCCCAGTACCCACTAGTGACTCTCTCCCAGCTGAAGTATTCATAGCACTGCTGCAGCCCTAAGGGTGGGTGTGCACATCAGCATGACTGTAGAAATAGGTGACTACAGCCCTAAGCACCCTGTGATTGCTCTTTGGACCAGTGGGAAAGTACACAGTCCCATTGCAGCCCCAGGAAGTGACTTTGGCTCAGACTCAGTAGGGAGGCCTCGCCTACCAAGGACAAAGGCTGGTGCGACCTAGGAGCAGACGTGGTGCAGCTGGGTGAGCAAACAGCCAGCTGCCTTAAAATCCCACAGCTCTACTGCGGCCCCAAGGGGGTAAGTGAGATCCAGAAGGACCAGACAGCAGTGGAGCTGCAAGTCTGCACGAGCAAGCTCCTGGCTGCTTTGAAAGCCCATAACCTGCTGCAGTCTCTAAGTGGGGAGCACATCTAGGCAGGTCTGTGAGAGCAGATAGCAGCAACCTGAAACCCCCATGTGATTGTTCCCACAGTCGACAGGAGACCCCACAGAGCCACTGCAACCCCAAGGAGTGGCCCAGACTCTGTCAGGAATAGCTGATGGGGATTCTGGTGGGCAAAGATTACACAGCTCCTGCCTCATCCCCCAGTGGCAGCAAGTAGAAGCAGTAACCAAACTTTATCTCTATGAGGAGGAACAAATCCATACCATCAAGCAGCACAAAAAAAATATACTAAATCTCCAGAACAGAAGGAAAATGACTAGTACGCAGAAAACAATCCCAAAGACACAGAAATCTAATGACAAAGAATCAAAAATAGCTATCATTAAAAAACTCAAAGAGTTAAAAGAGAATACTGATGACAACTCAATAAGTTCAGGAGCTACATCACAAAAGATCTTAAAATAATACGGAAGAACCAATCCAAAATGTTGGAATGAAAAACACAATGGATGAGATTAAGAAAAATCTGGACTCCCTAAACAGTAGGGCTGATAATATGGAGGACAGAATTAGCAGTCTGGAGGACAGGAATATAGAAATGCTTCAGATGGAGGAGGTGAAAGAACTAAGACTAAAGAGAAATGAAGAAACTCTTCAAGAAATATCCAACTCAAGTAGGAAATGCAACATAAGGATTATAGGTATCCAAGAGGGAGAAGAGAAGGGGAATGGAGCAGAAAGCTTGTTCAAAGAAATAATAGCTGAGAACATCCCAAACCTGGAGAGGGAGCTGGAAATCCATATGACAGAAGCCAATAGATCTCCAAACTGTATCAATGTAAAAAGACTAACTCCAAGGCATAGAGTAGTAAAGCTGGAAAAAGTCAATGACAAAGAAAAAATATTAAGGGCAGCAAGGCAGAAGAAAATAACCTACAATGGAACCCTTATCAGGCTGTCAGCAGATTTCTCAGCAGAAACCTTAAAGGCTAGGAGAGAGTGGAATGATAGCTTCAAAATTCTGAAAGACAAAAACTTGCAGCCAAGAATACTCCATCCAGCAAAAATATCCTTCAAATATGATGGAGAAATAAAAACTTTCCCAGATAAACAAAAGCTAAGAGAGTTCATCACCACAAGACCCTCCCTACAAAAAATCCTCAGGAAGGTCCTCATACCTGAAAAAAAAAGAGGAAAGGGTTTAAAAAATCCTGAGGAAGGAAATAAGTAGATAGACAGAAATCAGAAAATTACAGCTTTCCATCAGAACAAGTTAGCAAATGCTTAATATTAAAGATAAAGGAAAGGAAAACACCAAGAATAAATATAATCTTGTCATTTTAAGCGTAAACTCACAACACAAGATGAAATAAGATGTGATCACAACAACTCAGTAGGGAAAGAGGAAAGGGATGGAACCAGCTTACTCTAAGGAAGTAAGAGGCTATCAGAAAATGGACTATCTCATCTATGAGATGTATTGTATAAACCATACGGTAACCACTAAACAAATAATTAGACTAGAGACACACATTACAAAATAAGGATAAAACTAAGAAAATCAGCATAGATAACTGCTTAACTGAATTGGTAGTCTGAAGTACTTGGGACAGGAAACAAAGGAAATGCAGGAGAACTGGAAAACGAGTGATAAAATGGCAGCATTAGGCCCCCACATTTCAATAATCACTTTAAATGTAAATGGATTGAATTCTCCAATCAAAAGACACAGAGTGGAAGGATGGATTAAAAAGAAAGACGCAAAAATATGCTGCATCCAGGAAACACACCACAGCCCCAAAGACAAACACAGACTCAAGAGTAAAGGGATGGAAGACGATACTCCAAGCTAATAGTGAACAAAAGAAAGCAGGTATTGCCATACTTACATCAGACGAAGTAGACTTCAAGACAAAACAGGTAGAGACAAAGGGGGGCAGTATATAATGAGAAAAGGGACATTCCACCAAGAAGACATAACACTTATAAATATATATGTACCCAACACAGGGGCACAAAAGTACATAAAGCAACTATTAGCAAAACAAAAAGGAGATATCAGCAACAAAACAATAATAGTAGAGTACCTCAACACCCCACTTACACCAATGGATAGATCATCCAGAGAGAAAGTCAACAAGGAAATTATAGAATTAAATGAAAAACTAGACCAGAGGGACTTAATAGATATACATAGAACACTCCATCCAAAACAGCAGGTTACACATTCTTCTGAAGTGTGCATGGAACAGTCTCAAGAATAGACTATATGTTGGGAAACAAAGCAAGCCTCAATAAATGTAAGAGGACTGAAATGATATCAAGCATCTTTTCCGACCATAATGCCATGAAACTAGAAACCAATTACAAGAAAAAAGCTGGGAAGGGGGGCAAAGATGTGGAGATTAAACAACATGCTACTGAACGAACAATGGATCATTAAAGAAATCAAAGGAGAAATCGAATATTATCTGCAATTGAAAATGAAAACACGCCATACCAGCTCATTTTGGATGCAGCAAAAGAGATCCTAAGAGGGAAATTCATTGCAATACAGGCTCATCTCAACAAACAAGAAAAATCTCAAATAAGCAATCACAAACTACACCTAACAGAATTAGAAAAAGAACAAACAAAGCCCAAAGTCAGAAGAAGGAGGGAAATAAAAATTACAGCAGAAATAAATGAAATTGAAACAAAAAAGACAGTAGAAAGCATCAATGAAACAAAGAGCTGGTTCTTTGAGAAAATAAACAAAATTGGCAAACCCTTAGCCAGGCTCACTAAGAAAAAAAGAGAGAAGACTCAAATAAATAAAATTAGAAATGAAAGAGGAGAAATTACAACAGATATCACAGAAATACAAAAGATTATAAGAGAATACTATGAAAAACTATATGCCACAAAACCTAAAAGAAATGGATAAATTCTTAGACTCTTACAACCTCCAAAAACTGAATCAAGAAGAAATAGTGAATCTGAATAGAACAATCACAAGTAAAGAAATTGAAATAGTAATCAAAACCTCCCCCAAAGAAAGTTCAGGGCCAGATGACTTCTCTGGAGACTTCTCCCAAGTATTCAAAAAAAAATTTAATACCTATAATTTTCAAAGTATTCCAGAAAATTTAGGAAGATGAATCACTTCCTAACACATTCTATGAGGTCAACATCACCCTGATACCAAAGCCAGATAAGGACGCCACAAAGAAGGAAAATCACAGGCCAATATCACTGATGAACATGAATGCAAAAATCCTCAATAAAATATTGGCAAGCAGAATACAGCAATACCTTAACAAGATCATCCACCATGTGAATTTACACCAGGGACACAGGGATGGTTCAACATCCACAAGTCAATCAATGTGATACACCACATTAACAAAATGAAGAACAAAAACCACATGAGCTTCTCAATAGACACAGAGAAAGCTTCCAACAAGATCCAACAGCCATTTATGATAAAAAACACTCAATAAAATGAGTAAATAAGGAACACATCTCAGCATAATAAAGGCCATATATGACAAACCCACAGCCAACATTGTACTCAGTGAGGAAAAACTGAAAGCCATCTTTCTTAGATACAAGGGTGCCCACTCTCACCACTCCTATTCAACATAGTACTGGAAGTTTTGGCCAGAGCAATTAGGCAAGAAAAATAAATAAAAGGAATCCAAATAGGCACTGAACAAGTGAACCTCTCATTGTTTGCAGATGACATGATTGTATATAGAAAAGCCAAAAAAATCCATCAGAAAGCTACTAGAAGTAATCAACCATTACAACAAATTTGCAGGGTACAAAATCAACTTATATAAATCAGTTGTATTTCTATACTCTAATAACAAACTAACAGAAAGAGAACTCAAGAACACCATCCCATTCACAACTGCAACAAAAAGAATAAAGTATCTTGGAATAAATTTAACCAAGGAAGTGACAGACTTATACAATGAAAACTACAAGACTTTCCTGAAAGAAATTGATGACAACAGAAAGAGATGGAAAGAGATTCCATGCACATGGCTTGGAAGAATAAACATAGTTAAATGTCCATACTACCTAAAGCAATCTACAGATTCGATGCAATCCTAATCAGAATCCCAATGACATTCTTCACAGAAATAGAACAAACAATCTTAAAATTCATATGGGGCAACAAAAGACCCCAAATTGCTAAAGCAATCCTGAGACAAAAGAATAAAACTGGACACATTAAATCCCTGACTTCAAAATATACTACAGATCAATGGAACAGAACTGAAAGACTAGAAATAAAACCACACATCTATGGACAGCTAATCTTCAACAAAGGAGCTGAGAACATACAATGCAGAAAAGATAGTCTCTTCAACAAATTGTGTTGGGAAAACTGGACAGCCACATGTAAAAGAATGAAAGTAGACCATTCTATAATGCCATTCACAAAAATAAACTCAAAATGGATCAAAGACTTGAAGGTAAGACCTGAAACTATAAGACTTCTGGAAGAAAACATAGCCTGTACACTCTTTGACATCAGTCTTAAAAGGATCTTTTTGGACACCATGTCTTCTCAGACACAGGAAACAATAGAAAGAATAAACAAGTGAGACTTCATCAGACTGAAGAGCTTCTACAAGGCAAGGGAAAACATGATTGAAATGAAAAGAAAACCCACCAACTGGGAAAAAATATTTGCAGATCATATATCCTACAAACGGTTAATCTCCATAATATATAAAGAACTCACACAACTCAACAACAAAAAATCAAACAACCCAATCAAAAAGTGGGCAGGGGCTATGAACAGATATTTCTCCAAAGAAGATATATGGATGGCCAATAGGCAATGAAAAGATGCTCGTGATCACTGATCATCAGGGAAAGGCAAATCAAAACTACACTAAGATGTCATCTTACAATTGTTAGAATGCCTATAATAACCAAGACAAAAAATAACAAATGCTGGAGAAGTTGTGAAGAAAAATGTACCCTCATACACTGCTGGTTGGAATGGAAACTGGTGCAGGCACTATGGAAGACAGTATGGAGATTTCTCCAAAAATTAAAAATAGAAATCCCATATGACCCAGTTATCCCTCTACTGGGTATCTACACAAAGAACTTGAAATCAGCAATTCAAAGAGACTTATACACCCCTATGTTCACTGCAGCATTATTCACAATAGCCAAGATGTGGAAGCAACTCAAGTGCCCATCAACTGATGACTGGATAAACAAGATATGGTATATGTATATACAAAGGAATACTACTCAGCCATAAAAAATCACTAAATCATCCCATTCACAACATGGATGGACCTTGAGGGTATCACGTTAAGTGAAATAAGCCAGATAGAGAAAGACAAACTCTGTATGATCCCACTCATATGTGGAAGATAAACAAACACATGGACAAAGAGAACAGATTAGTATTTACCAGGGGGAAGGGGGGTGGTGGGTGGGCAAAAAGGGTGAAGGGGCACACCTATAAGATGACTGACAAATACTAATGTACAACTGAAATTTCACAATGTTGTACACTATCTTAACCTCAATTAAAAAAAAGAAAATATATACTTGAAAGGGAATTTTGGTGACATTGATATCAGCCAGTGCTGGAGAGAGTAAAAATTATCCAAGCTCCCCAAATGATGACACTGAAACCAGTACATTGAAACTATTATGAAAAATGTACCCACTGTCTCCTATTCAGCAGTTTTGACTCCTGGGTAGAAGTAAGCCTACGTTAATGTGTGAACACTTCAGTTATGTACCCCAATCATAACCCAATCAGTAGGAAATATAATGATTCTACCATAAACCCCCAAATATTGAACTTCAGTCTTAGTACTATCTCTTTTATTTTATACCAAACTATCCTTTTGCATTTTCAACATCTATCCACTGAATAATCATCTCTGAATCCTTCCCCTGTCCTTTCAGGAAGTTCATCTAATTACACAACTCATTGTCTCATATCTCATTACTATTTTCATGAATGTGAGCTTTAGTCAATAAAAGAAAAAAGAATGAAGAAATTTGAGGAAGAGACTATTATGGTAGATATTAGAAGTCCAAGGTGAGAGATCTACTCAAAAATGAAAAATCTATATGTTTGATTTTTAACAAAGGTTGAAGGAAATGGAGAATACAAGGATGGTGGGGAAAGCACTCTTTTAATTATTCTGGTTATGGGAAGCAGAGAAGGACAGGTTTCACAGGGATTCACACAGATGAGCTGTATTGGAAAGATGCTGTCCATCTCTGGAGTAGAAGAGAAGGCAAAAGCCTTATGTTTATGCAGTACTCCATCTTTTCATCTCCATGGAAACCTTCTACAAATATGTGGCCTAAGAACATCCAACCCATTTAACGATTAATTAAAGACAAAAAGCACTAGTTCATAAAGGAAAATGTACATAAACCTCCACAAAATTTACCAAAATCAATTAATACAGACCAGAAGAATATATCATAGATAAAATGAAAATTGTAGTCAAATATTCTTCTATAAATAGAAGAAGATGATTTTATATATCAATTTGGCTGGGTCATGGTACCCAGATTTGTTGTCTAACACCAGTATGGATGTTGTTGTGAAGGTATTTTTTAGATGAGATTAACATTTAAGTCAGCAAACTTTGAGTAAAGCAGATTACCCTCCATAATGTGGGTGGGCCTTATCCAACCAGTTGAAGACTTTAAGAGAAAAGATTGTGGTCCCCTGAGGAAGAAGAGATTCTGCTTCCAGACTGTCTTCAAACGCGAGCTGCAATATCAACTTGTCCCTAGATATGCAGCCTGCTGCTTACCCTGCAATTTTGGGACTTTCCAGCATCTACAATCACATGAGCCAATTCCCCAAAATAAATCTCTCTTTCTCACTCTCTCTCTCTATATATACATACACACATAGACTCATATATATATATATATGTGAGAGAAGAGAGAGAGAATCAAAGAGAATAGGAAGGAAAAAAACACATACAAAGCTGTATTGTATGATAAACTTCTTTTAAGTTTAATTAAATTTATTCTGTATTTGAGTTGGACTTTTATTTTTGTCTCCAATTTCAGTGAATTGAAAAATGCTCTAGGCGCAAAAACAAAATAGTTTAAATAAAGCTGATTTCATTTAGTCAACCAATTACTTGTTGAAAAGAAAATGTTCCACTTTTTAGAATATTGTGTCATGTAAATGTGATGGATTTGTGCTATGAGTGATTATAAGATCACTGGATGATCCCAAAATATGCTTTGGCAATGTAAGCTATTTCCACAATGCCTAATTTCTAATATGATAAACACTCTACCTGAAAAGGCAGGCATTATTTCAACAACAGAGGGCTTTTCAGTGTAGATATTAAACTTGCGAAAGGAAAGTGAAGAATTAGATAATATCCTAGACCTCTAGTCTGCAAACATTTTTTTTGTGTGTGAAATGTACACACTTGGTTAGCATAATTTTCATCCTTGGTTAAAAAAAATCCTTGATTTTATTGCAGTAAATTTTAATTAAAATAATGACTTCTAACTCCATTCAAGGATGGGTAGGATATTTATGGAGAAAGGAGCTTCAGGAAGCCTCAAGGGGAAATGTCAGTGTCTGCTCAAGAAGAATGGAAATGTCATTTTGCATTTTAAAAAACATGATCATGACTTTGCTGTGAAATTCACAGAACCTTTTATGGCAAGGGAAAACTACTTGATTAAGTGGCAGCAGACATAGATGTATATCAAGTCATAACTACAGTGCCTCCCAGAGAAATGTTCATTGACATCCAGGGAAGACAAGCCCTTTAATATCGCAGTGCTGTTTGCACTCATATTTGAGTGGAAATGCACCACAAGGACCACAACATTAAACTCTGTCAATTCTCGAATTTCAATTGTCTGCATGAGTAAGCTTCATTTCCTAATAATAGCCAGAAAGCCTGTTTTCAGTTGTAAACACTTTTCCTTTTGATGGCAAAAATACTATTTTTTTCCTTAAGAAGTGTGAGCACGCCTTGTAAATGCCACGTCTCCCACTTATGTTAAAAGACTCTAGATTTATGGTCCATAAGCTGAGGGGTTTGATGGAACAATGAGCCTAGAAGAGTGCCTTTCACATCACATGCACTGAATACCTATCTGTTGCATTTATTAATGAATACGTAGAAAAAAATTTGGAAATAAAACAATTTTTATTTATTTATGTATTATATATTTTTTGCACTACTTCCTTGTCACCATTCCCTTGAATGCAAAATACATCTCTGCTTGTTATCTTCCAGTGGACATCACGTGAGTTTTTCTTCAGGGAATACTGTTGCAGGATGTCCTACGGAAAATTGTACTTACGGCAGTATGTCTTTGCAGAATCTTACTTTAAAAATGTAGTTTGAGGCAAGAATAGTAAGGAAGAGTTACCATTCCAGTTGCCTGGAATAGCAAACTTCACCCCTTGGGGTAGCTGGTCCACTATAGAAAGATCTAGTAATGTGACATGTATGATTGGTACATTAAGATAACATTGAAATAAAGAGAAAGGAGCCTTTGGTGCTAACTGAAAATAAAGAATTGAATGTACTCTCTCATATTTGAAAATAGCTTTATATGCTTGTAGAGAAAATATTTTACACTTAAGAAGAGTCATGTTCTTTTCCTTTATGCCTATTAGGATTCAGTTCTACCATCAAAACTGGAATAGAGTCCAGGGCTAGTTTAGGGCTTCGTGGTGCCAGGGATCTAGATTTCTTGTTCTTTTTCTTCTTCTTTTGAGGAAGATTAGTCCTGTGCTAACAACTGCCACCAATCCTCCTCTTCTTCCTGAGGAAGACTGGCCCTGAACTAACATCCATGCCCACCTTCCTCCACTTTATATGTGAGACACCTGTCACAGCATGGCTTGATGAACAGTGCATAGGTCCATGCCCTGGATCCAAACTGGCGAACCCCATGCTCCTACCATGGAGTGCACAAACTTAACTATAACACCACAGGGCTGGCCTCTAGATTCCTTCTATTTTTTAGCAGGGCTGTGTATGGCTTCTACTCAAAGGTCACTCAGTGGTCCAAGGCAGCTACTCCAGCTCCAACCGTAGTTCACATTTCAGCTAGTAGGAAGGAGAAACAGTACTCACAAAGGAGACAATGAACATATGCCAGCCATCTCAATGAAGGACCTAGACAGTTGCCATCCAATACTTCGGTGTACATTTGGTCATGGAAAACTTCATCATGGAGACACATGTACCTTCAAAGAAGGCTGGAAAATGCATTCTCTATCACGGCTACCCACATGCTCTGCTAACACGTATGTAAGTTCAGAAGAAGAAAGAGAATGTGGATTTCTTTGTAATAACTTGCTTTTCTGTTGATTTTTTTTCGGGAGATATTGGTAAAGGTTTGTGAACATCATTTTAAAGATTATTTGTATATTAGTTCCTCTCACCCAATCAGGAGCTTCTCCAGGATTAAGACTTGTTTTAAATATCACTTTTCCCTCAGTGCATAGTGAGGTGCATTCATTTTAACACATGCTCAGAAAAATCATTGAATTTAATTGACTTTTGTTAATTTTTTAATAAAAGTTTTATATGCACATGATGAAAATATTCCAAAAAATTCTAAGATTATAAATGGAAAGTGAAACATTACTTTTCAACTCTATTTTTATTTGCTTCGTTTTTTTACCACCAAGCTCCAAATAATATGTATATTTATGAGAGGTGAGGAATTTGTTCTAACACTAACGCTGACCTGGCCTTTGCAACCAAGTACACTAAATTAGACTCATCTTTGACCTTTCTATTAATACTACTGCTGATCAGGTTTGTCTAGAAAGCTGACTCCGAGATGAAGACTAATGCACAGGAAGTTTATTAGAGGGTACTCTGACAGTCATGGCCTGTGGGGGGAGGGAAGAAAGAAAGAATGGGCAGAGGCAAATGTTAGGCTGCCATGAAGGTGCGACAGAAGCTCCTGCAGGCACCATGGAGAGCTCGATGGCCTTGCCTTGTCCCTTGTTGGGGTGTTGAGGCCAGGGATTTATATGCCCACACTAAACAGTCACTGCATGCCAGTTGCTCCCAAAAAGGGGTGTCACCTTAGGTAGGGTGACTCTTTTTAGCAAAGGGCAATACTTGGAGTTGGCAGCAGCTGAAGACTACCAGCTGGCTACAGTCCCAGGGGCGAGCGGAGTAAGTTCTCCAGTGTCGAGGCAGAATCTGAGCAGTACACCACAATTTCTACTATAGAATTTTCACAAAGGAATAAAGCCTCTTTTTTGTTCCCTGATCTTTTGATTGCATTTCTTGACTCTTAATAAATGGCTTAAACATAAGATTATATTTTCTCTCACATAAACAAAGACAGGGGGTTCAGCCCCATGGTGTAGTGGTTAAGTTCCATGTGCTCTGCTTTGGCAGCCTAGGTTCACAAGTTCGGATCCTGAGTGTGGATCTACACCACTCGTCAGCCACGCTGCGGCTGTAATCACATACAAAAAAGAGGAAGATTGACAACTGATGTTAGCTCAGGGCAAATCTTCCTCAACAAGAAAAAAATAAACGAAAACAAAGACAGAAGCAGGAAGTCCTGGGATAGTGACTCTATAATAATCAGGAATACAGGCACTTTCTATCCTTTACGTCTTTCTTCCATAGCATTTGTTTCCATGTCCCAGATTAATTCATGTCCAAGATGGATGTTGGAACTCCATTCTACTCCATTCCAGGCAGTGGAAAGAAAGGGTCAAGAAGTGTGTCCCAACTGATTATTTATCTAACAAATTCTTCTAAATATTTTTGCGAAACAACAGAGTCATATGGCACATTTCACATCAAGGAAGACCAGAGAATGTCAATTTAAAGCTGAGTATATTGCAACACTGAAACAACTTTGGGTCTGTTACTACAGAAGAAGGGAACACTGAATATGGAAAACTAGTAGGCTCTGAATATATATGTGTGTGTGAGTGTTTGTGTATATATTTAGATATATATATCTACATATGTGTATACTTATATGTTATATATAATGTTCTTAACTCTGACAAACAATAATCAATTATTTGTTCTAATTGATTTTAAATATTGCTCTTAATTATGTAATAATTGAAAAACTTTGAAATGTTATATTGAATATAGTCTTACAACATTGATGAAAATAGTTTGGTAGAAGTATGGTATTCTATTTACCTCACTTAAATATAAATATTTGAAACTTCTATATTTAGAAAGAAAATGCTTCTTTTTAAGCTCTACTACCCAGAATTATTTTAAAAACATAATAATAAAATAACAATGCCTTCATGTATAGTAAGTTTTCAAATCCGAATGTACAAAATGTTGGAAACTATTAAATACGAAGAATGGCTATAACTTGGTGAGCTAGAGAAGGAATGGCCAAAGCATCCTTGCCTAAAATTACTTGATGACAAAATATAGTTGCTACCACAGATAAAAAACAACAAAAAAAGGATATTACCAAAGAAAAGTTATCAAAAACAGTTTTGAGAATATGTATTTCTTTACTCAACAAAACTGCATTGCTGGTTCAATAAATGTAAGGTAGGCCATTATTTAAGTAGGAGTGTCCACAAGCAGAAGTTGGAAGTTCAACCGTATTTAGAGAATATGAAACAGAGAAAAAGGAAACCACTGTCGAAAGGAATAGGGCATTGGCAGGATTCTTATTAATTAAAATACAATGTGACAAAATATTATGCACTATTTGTCAATTATTGGAGTAGTTAATATTAGTCCTAAACCCCAAATCTCCTCGTTGTCACAGTATTATGAATTTTTATGAGTTAAAAAGCGAAATTCCAAAGTAAGAAATGTAAAATAGGAAAATATTCCAAGGAAAGAGATGAGTTGAATGAAGCAGAGAACAATAAAAAACTAGGAATTTAACTATCGAAGAAGGAATGATTTAATAAATCTTCAAATATACGAAGGGCTTTGTAAAAGTCTGGTAATCAATATTTTCTTATATTGAAGACAGAACAAGGGAAACTAAGCTTAACGTTGAGCACGGCAGATTTGAGTCGGCGAGCAGTGAAATATTTTCTGACAGTGAGAAAGGTGCCGTGAATCTCTTTC
This sequence comes from Equus asinus, assembly GCF_041296235.1. Lineage (NCBI taxonomy): Eukaryota > Metazoa > Chordata > Mammalia > Perissodactyla > Equidae > Equus > Equus asinus. The sequence continues at coordinate 84,534,482 of NC_091799.1, forward strand.
GAAGGTCTTTTAAACAAGAATGAGTTCTTACTTTTCTCTTATTCTTTATGCCTTGCCCGACTCGTGATGGAAAAACTGGGTGATATGATCCATTTTTACACTTATGATCTCGTTATATAAAACGTAGATTCTGTATGAAATATCCTCACTAAAACTCCTAGCCAAAAGTTAAAATAATCTTTTTATAGAAGAAAGTTGACATTAAAATGACTTGGAATGATATTATAATTCTGTTTGGTATGATCTGATTCTCAGCATGTCATTTTTTAATTTGGGCCTTTAACAGAGCTAGGAAAAGACTGAAACCAAGCATGAAAACTGAAAGACAAAATTCTGTAATATATTTTGCCAAAGTAATTGAATATTTTTAAATTCCCCTTTTTTAAAGGCAAATGCCAGATAAAAAAATTTACTGATACATAGATCACAAAAGGTAAATGTTTGTGACATAAAATAACAACCTGTATCTTTTTCAGGTTTGTTCAAGATTCATGGTTTCCTCTAAGCAACTCAGAGACAGTCTCATGAGCTATTCTCACTTAGGAAGAAAACAAAACTTATTTTTCCAAAGATCTTTCATGTGCAGCCACCCATCAGGGAGGAGATCCTTTACAAGGCTCTATGATGTCTACTCCCACACAGGCTGCCAACCTTGATTAAACTTTCTAAAAACAGGATATCCCTGAGCAGCCTTCTGTAGCCACAAGTTTCAGTAGTGAAAATGACAGGATGAAGTTTACTATTATTCATCTAACTTGGATTTTAAAATGGCTCTTCTTTTTTTACAAAGTTTCATTTAATAGAAAGAGAAATTCTCTTTCGGTCTGAGGTCATTGTGGGCAGAATAGGCTGGATGTGTATAAAGGACAAGAAAAGATTTATTTTTAAGGCTAGAGATTTAAATTAATTTACTTTAAACTGATAATGAATTAGAAGAACTTTCTGAAGCTAGCAGGCTGTAAATTGAATCTTTGAAATATCTTTATATATCGTAATTGCATGAAGTATATTTTTTCAGATTGTCTGAAAAAAAATCATTTTGTTTATCATCCACAGGCTAGGACTTTTTTTTCTTCTGCTTAGGAAAATTCTCATAAGCTTCCCATTCTGACTTAAAGAGCTTTCATGAGATTTAGGCTTTGGGCATGATCGAAGATGCAAGAGACTGGATTTTCGCCGTCCTTGCTAATTACTTCTCAAAAGCAATGACTAATTCTATCAGCTTTCTGCAAAGGGTATAAATCTTGATGTTATCAAATATTTTGCCTGCTGAAACAACTGGAGAAAGAAAAGCAAAGAATCTACTTTTAGTCTATTTATATTACTTAATTGCCCTCATGCATTTTCTCAAATTTGTGTCAGTAAGCATAAGCGAAGGGAACAAAGTTCACTTAATTTTAAAGCCTTACAATAATGCTGTAGCCTTCAGGATTCAAATAACTCTTGGATCTAAAAGGACATATGAAGGAAGTCCTGTTAAAAATTGCTGGAAGGGAAGCAAGTGCAAAATAATGTCAATGTTGAAAGCATGAGAGAGAAAACAAGAAAACAAAACACTAAGGTTCATGGAAACGTGTCAAGGCTCACATTGGTTTACTTAGGTATGGAAAACATCTTCATTTGACTAAGAGGAATATTGAAATAGTATGCCTCACTCTTGCCCATAGTTGACACGCAGGGAACGTTTAATTCTCATTTATTCTCTGAAATATTCCTAAAACTAGTAGCTTGAGAAAACCGTGATCAAATCAGGCAAATCATTTTCACTTTCATTAAGCAATGTATTCAACCCAAATTCAGTTTTGAATGACTAGCTGTGTTATAGGAAATGGGGTAAAGCAGTGAATAAAACAAAAACCCTACTTTCCTAGATTTTACAGTCACGATCATTTTGAGATGGAGAATCTTAGAAAATGATGGAGATGACAAAATGCATAATGATCTAGCAAGAAAAGCTCGTTTGAAATCTATCATGGGTTGGACCTGTTTACATCGATGTGAAGGGCATTATACCTAAACTCTTTACCTTAGTGCTTTGCAAAACTTCCAAATTCTGGCATGCTTAAAAAATGATAATATTCATATGGTAAACTGGAAGCGATCTGAAGAATTCTGTGTTGGGCTTGATAAAGAAACAAACAAAGAAACAAAAAAAGTATGTACACTCTTTCTTTACACTATATAATTATAAAAGAAATGATTAAATTCCATAAATACTGAAAGATTACATTTGCAAAAAATGTCAAATAAACTTTTTTCAATAAGAAAATTTAAATTCCATTTGTGAACACTAATTTTGTTACATGAGGTTTTTTGTTTTGTTTGCTTAGTGTTAAAATACAATTACAGAAAATTTCAGGTTAGTGACCACATTGAAGTGCTTGGAGGATGGCACTTCCGGAGAGAGTATGGGAGTTGTGTACCCTTTAACTGTCCAACTCTCCATTTCTTGCCCCATGTATCTCTTGCATTTGGTGCTCCTGAGCTGTATTCTTTATAAAAACACGTGAATGTGCTACTTACCTTGATTAAGAATGAAACAATTCTCTGGCAAATCCCACTGAGTGATGCAACCTCCATCTACTCCAAGGAGAAACATTTTGGAAGAGTCCTTCCGAGTTGCTTCCACCCCAGGTTTATAGCCCAAATCCAAAGCAGCTTCTTGGCTTGCAATTCTGTAAAACAGTTATGAAATTTTAGCATACTGGCAGTGCTTTCAGTAAACAAAAGTAGTTGTGATTTTTGGAGTGATAAAAAGTACTTTTATTGACCAACACTTTTTCATGATTGCCTTTTCATTTCTTATAGCCACCATCAATGACAAGAATTTTTCACATAAGTCATCTGTAGCAAGAGACTGAGGACTTTTTCTGTGTCTGATGGAAACCCCATTCTAAGCATTCATGAAAATTTAGATAGAATTGTCTTTTCATATTATAAGATTGTGACTATTTACATCTACCACCTTCTATTTTTATTGGTTAATAAATGCATTATTGAGTTTTCCTAGTTGAAGTTTCCTGATGATGTGAATGTACTATTGAACTTTTTTAGTTGAAATTTCCCGATCATGTGAATGTTGAATCCATTTAAGTTTTGCATGCCGAATATTTTTAAATGATGATAAAGATTTTCATCGAGACCACACAAATGTTGCCCTAGTAGTCATAACAATTCTTTGCTAGCATACGAGTCACAATATTGTCTAAATATGATTCACGGATGAGTGTTTTAATAAGGTTTTTATCAAAGTCTAAGGTACATGTAGAAAATCATCTCCTCATAAATAAATCAAAAGTGTACAGCTTGATGAATTACCCCATACTAAATCTACCTGAGAAATGCCCATCTAGCACAAGGAAGAGAACATTTCTAGCACCTGGCTGTCCCCTTCATGCTCTTTTTCATCACTACTCCCACTGCACAATCCAAAGGTATCAACAACCTTGAATTTTAATATTATATTTTATGTTGACTTTTGTGGATTTTATATTAATGGAATCATATGGTGCATATTCTATTGTATATGCTTTTTTCTTTTCTTTCACCCAACGGGACATTTGGGAGATTGTTCCGTGTTGTTTTATGTGGTAATACTTTGATCATTTTCTGTTACAGAGTATTCCACTGTATAAATATGTTACAAGTACTGTATCCAATTTGCTGTTAACATGTATGTAGGGTGTTTCTAGTTTTTTCTCTTATGAATAATGTTTCTATAAACAATGTGGTATATGTATTTTCTTTCACAGAGATACCAATTTCTGCATACCTACGTGAAATTTTTGTTCCTAGGATATGCATTTTTTTAGCATTAGAAGATAATGCCAGTTTTCCGAAGTGGCTATACAAATTTTCACTCCTAACACTGGTTGTGAATTCTTATTGCTCTACATCTTTGCTGACATTTGGTACTTTCAGAATTTAACCACTGCAGTATGTGAATACTGTTATCTTTATACCACTTAATAAAATTAAGTCTATGGTTTAATTTTATGCATAGATAGCTTCTCAGGGAACAAAACAGCACATTACTTGAACGTCGAGTCCCGTTGCTAAAATAGTCGAAGGCAGCCTCTCTGTGATACCTCACGTGCTTCAAAGTCTTCACTTGCTTGCTGAATAGTTTAGGATTTTATTTTAAATTGGTTTGTTTTGATATGTCTTTGCGGGAAAAATAATCTTTTTTCTATTATTTTTTTCAAGGGTTTTTAACTAGTGTTATTATTTTAAATATTCACATAAAAAGGAACTTCACTAATGATTACAAAGAAAATTGACTGAAGTAGTAAGACTACCTGGGATGATTAAATGTGTTACTCAGGGGAGATGTTCATTATTATCAATGTTACAGAGATTTCTTTGGAGTTGGATGCTAAAAATAAAGTTTAAAGGCCAAAATGATAATTTTTAAATACAAGTGTTTCTGAAAAAGCACTACATATGGTCTTCAATTATAATTACAAAGGCAAATTTTGAATGAGTGTAAAATCTAATCTAAATCTCCCCAAAAATTTGTCATGCATTGTGGAACACTATGGCACACTGTTTGGAAAGCTATGCTTCCAAAAAGCAGAGAGAGAGAAGGAGAGAGAGAGACAGAGGGAGAGAAAAAGAAAAAGAAAGAAAGAAGAAAAGAGGGAAGGAGGGAGGGACAGAGGGAAAGAAAGAAGAACGAAAAGAGGAAAGGAAGGAAGGAAGAAAGAAAGAGATTCATTAAGAGGTAAATAATGCATCTGAACTTTCCCTGTTCATTCCTTACTTAGAACAAGGTAGTAAAAACCTGCTACAGAAGTTAGGAGTGTTTATAATGATGCCTTCTAATTAGTAATATAATAAGAGTCAGAAAGTAAAGGCATTTCATGTTCCCTCTCTCTTTTCAAAGAACAAACTTACAATTGAGGTCTAAATTAGCCTTGAACTGTCTTCTCTCTATGGATCAGAACACTTCATTCTCTTCTTGAATTTCCTTCTCTATGTAGCAGCCCCTCTAATCAAAGGTGGAAAAACGAGTCTCTTCTATTGTGCTATGAAAATGTGCAAGCAAAACAGAAGTCCTTCTATTAGTGCCAGTGCTAGAACGTTTACATTGTAATGGATTGGGGAGGGTGGAGAAGGCTTGTATACCGGCTCAGTGGAGCTCCAGGAAAGGAGCAGGCTGACTTATGTTTGAGACAAGCTGGTGGAGGTCATGAGTGTGGTCTACAACTTATGGTCTGTATTTATATGGGGAAGCACCAAGTTACCACAAAGAGTAAAAATAATCAGTGGATATGCTTTGAATTCTGCACTTCCCCTTCTGAAGGAAATTATTTTCTATAGCTCCTGCCCATCTCAGATACTTGGGAATCAGTATGTCAGGAAATCATTGATCTTTGACTTAGTATAGTCACAGTCACAAGTGTTACCTGAGAGAAGGACTAAACTTGTTTGTATGGCCCTACTGGATAGAACAACATTTAATGGGTGGAGATAACAGATTTCAGCTCAATGTAAGGAGGAACGCTCCAATAATTTGCATAGTCCAAGATTGAAAAAACTACCTTAGGAGGTAGTAAATTCCCCATCAATGGAGGAATTCAACTTAAAACTGGGTGGCCATTGGGTGATGATATGGTGGAAGGAATTCTAGAGCCTTGCTTCTCAAAGTGTGGTACCAGAACCAGATGCGTCAGTATTACCTGGAAGCTTGTTAGAAATGCAGACTCTCAAGCCCCACCTAAGACCTACTGAATCAGAATTTGCATTTTGGCAAGATCCCCTAAGTGATCTGTATGCACAGTAGAGTTTGAGAAGCACTGTCATGTAGAATTCCTTCTTTTTTTTTTTTTTACCTTTTAATACTCTTCACCCATTTCTTCCACCCACCACCCACACCTCTGGCAACCACCAATCTGTTCTCTGTATCTATGAGATTGGATTCTTTGTCTGTTTGTTTTAGATTTCACATGTAAGAGAGATTATATGGTATTTGTCTGTCTCTGTCTCACCTATTTCACATAGCATAATGCCCTCAAAGTCCATCCATGCTGTCGCAAATGGCAAGCTTTCATTCTTTTTCATGGTTGTATAATATTTCATTGTATATATATACACCACAATTGCTTTATCTATTCATCCATCTGATAAACACTTAGGTTGTTTCCATATCTTGGCTGTTGTAAATAGTGCTGCAGTGAACGTGGAGGTGCAGATATCTTTTTAAGTGAGTGTTTTCATTTTCTTCAGATAAATACCCAGAGGTGGAATTGCTGGATCATATGGTGAACATGTTTTAATGTTATAGAATCTTAACTGTAAGTTAAGTAATGAAAGATTAAGATATAAAACCACCGTCAGAATTAAAAATTCAGAAAGCTTTAAAATTCCACTCTGACCATGAACTTTTAATTCTTCTAGTTAATAAACAAAGAATACATTTCTTTGCAGTATTCCTTTATACATAAGCTAGACAGTATACTTCCTGAAATATGTAAAATAACCACATTTTTATAGAAGTTAAAATTCACTTATAAACTGTAAGCTTTATGCAGCACTTCTTATAGTAAAAAAATTATTTTCTAATTAGTGGCTTTTGTTTTTGTCATTTTTTTGTATCCTATACAAATCTTCTCAGTCTACTCATGATGATGACTTTTATGTAGTACTATTTACACATTACCATAGATTCTTAGGGCAGATCAAATATAATTTGAATTGTAGGTTAGTTCAAATGCTAAAACAGGAGGGACAATAACAGAAATTCCAGAAGCTCTTAATCTGCATAAATCAATCAGACATATTTATTCATTTATCCTGACTTGATTTAAAACCTTTCATATCCCGACCCCGCTACGTTTCAAATGCTTTTCTTTTTCACAAATTCAGCATTTTCAAATTTAAGCCAGGATGGCCATCTTCTTTTTGGGGGAACTTGTTTTAATGCCCACTGGCATCCATGCCTTTTGCATTATTTCCCTCCCTCTTGTCCCTTCCATCTTCCATTTAACCAAATCTGTTTAAGAAGTCCAAATCACTGTGACATTCAATGTTTATTCTGCTCCTTTGGGCAGCTGCACCACTTACTGTCTGTGCCACAACTTTGACCTATAAGGTGAATTATGTACTTTGGTAACTATTTTTCAACCAAGCTTGATCTGACCTACTGATTGTACGTCACTGAGGGTGTCGCTTGTGTAACATTTATTCTTATTATCTCCCAGAAACTAGCAAGAAAGGATGATGTTTTAAAGGAGTTTAAGAACAGCAATACTCCAATATCTTTTTTCACAGTTTCACTGAATGGGAATCCCTGTAAATTAAGCAGTAAGTGCTTATGCCATTCTACATTCATCAATTTCTGTCTTGATTTTTTTTTTTTCTTGATGTCTCATCTTGGCAATTTAAAACAATGTTCAGATGAGACGATACCAATATTGCCCTCTGAGATGTTCAGAGGCTGCTAATAGCTCAGTGTGTGGAGAAAACCTACTTCTGTCTGAGTAGTCCCTGAACAATTGGAACAACTTCCCCCAGGAGACACAGCATCAGAAAAATACTATTTATAATTAGATAGCTGTTTTGCACTGCACACATACATTCAAAATTTATTCAACAAATGCGTGTTGAGTGCTCATTAGGTGCTGGATGCTATTTTAGGGAGTGGAGATTTAACCACAAGCAAAACAAAGTCTTCAGTGTCGTGGCCACCAGAAAGCCTTGATCTAAGTAGTGAGTGTAAAGTGGCAAGAAATGAGATCAGCAAATCTCTTCTGCTCAGATCTTGAGGATGTCGTTGGAAGGACAACGAGATTTCTCTCCGGTGTGTCATGGAAAACCATGATGAGGTTTTGTGTAAAGATTTTAAATGACTTGATACAGGTCTGAAAAATTTTATCTTGGCTGCTTGTCTGATTCTCAGAGTTGAGTTCTATTGTTGATTTACTTTTGAAAAGTTATATTTAAATAAATATATGCAGATTATACAAGATAAAATGTATATATGTTAATTATATATGTAATTATATCAAATTATACACACATATATTTATATATCAGAATTTTAACAGTGGTTGCATGAGTGATGAGATTGAGAGTTTTAGCCAATCTCCAAGGCTACTCCACATGGGTCTTAGAGAGGTAAGCACAAGCCTACCATACAATAGTGTCTTAATTTGTCACTCTGCCTTCAGGTCATCTGCATTCTGTACCCACCAAGATGATCTTTCTAAAGTAAAACTTTGTTGAGTTTACTCACTGTTTGAAATCCATCAGTAGCTCTTTATTGCTGTCATGCGAAAACTCAGAAATTTTAGGAAAACCTAAAAGCCACAGCCTCATAGCTCCTTTATTATCCCCTTGACACAATATTCAAATCAACACAATCTCCTTGCTGTCACTAAGATCTAAGCTCTTTCTAGCCCAGGCACTCATCTCTTTGTGGGAATTTCTTTCCTATACCCCTGGACAAAGTACCGGTGTCAACTCCTCTGAGAAGACATCCCTGTTCTTCCAAAGATGCCCTTTCAAGGTGGGCCTATGGCATCCACTGCTGACTTCTAATAAAGTATCTACTATATTGTGTCATAATTGTCTCTTTACCTGTCTTTCTTCCCAGTAGGTTGTAACTTCTGTGGGATTAGAGACTATATCTTTCTGTCTCCAGCAATTTGTTAAGTTCCTGGCACAATATTTGTTAACTGAATGTCTTGTTTTCATTCAATCAATAACACGATTTTGTGGGGTTCTTATTTATATGGCACTTTTCATCAGGGGCACAAAAGGCCATCCTTCTAGATCAGGCAAAAAACTAACTTGTTTAATAAGGGATTTGGAGGGAGATCATTTTTAAAACAATAGTAAAGACACATTTGATGTTGTAAAGAATTATGTACACACATATATTTTGAACAAATCCAGCTTTTACCCTCCTATTACAAATCAACGTGCTTATAATGCCAACTTCATTTTCTTTCTAAAGCAAAAAGTTCTTTTTCTTGATGGAAATGTTTGACTCCCTTTGGTCTACTGCCTAATGTGCAAATTTCTTATGGTTGCATTCAGTCTTCTACATTAGGTTCCTTATCTGTGATAGCAGAGAAAAAAAATTACTCTGGGGAACTTACCATCTGAATTTCTGCTTCCAGAGGGAGAAACAAAATAATTCACTTGGGCGTATACTCTTTGTTAAGAAAAATACCAAGGTAGGCTTTTTTGCTTTGAGATAGTAAATCTTCAAGGCATTGTCCAGAAAGCAGAAGCAAGATAAAATGAAGTAAATTGCTTTGCACAACACAGAAAGAAGATATTTTAGCTTATTTAGGCAAGTAGGAAGGATGGGAAGATCTTGGAAGTAGCAAGGGTAGGAGAATCCAAACAAAATACCAAGAAGCTAGTTACTTTCCACATAACAGGGTATGGGAGAGACCAATGCATTCTTCCCATTAGAAATAGAACCTTCTTCATTTTAGTTAGGCACCAGGCTGCAGTGGTGATAATACAGTTCCTGGTCTCTCTTGAAGCTTGATGTCGCCAGAAGACTAACAGAGGGTCAATGGGTTTTGACCAGAAGTATTCAGCTTATGGCCCGCCTGTATAAGGAAGACATCACTTGCCCTGGGCTTTCTCCTTCTCCTTTCCCAAGGCTTGGGAAGTGATGGGCACTAAAAGCCACACCTTGAGCATAATAGGACTACCACATCAGCCCTGTTCTACTCATCTCTGTACTATTAAGTGAGATTGAAATAAAGTTCTATTTTACTGGAGCCACTGAATTCTTGATTCATTTGTTTTAGTAGCTTAGTCTATCACTAACAAGGACTACTAACATCTAATTTTAAGACCTTTCTTATGCTTTTCTACAATTTATTCTTCCTGTTACTCCAACTTCAATAAAGGCCTCCTACATTTTCATTCTTATATAAGTGATTGGCATGTGTCCCAAAAAAGGACAATTTGCAAAAGAATAGAACTTGAAGAAATTAAAAAGTAAGTAGAAGCAGAAAATTAAAGTCAGAAGTAAGGATGAGAAACATAAATTCTCTTTGAATCTCTGGAGAAATGCAGAGGAAAAAACGAGTTTCTTTTACATCTGCACTGGTAGTTTTATTTAAAGTCTAAAGACAAGATATCCTAGCAGACTGGAGGACGTGAGCTTCTCACATAAGTGAGTCTTGGGTTAGCTCATCTCGTACTATTTCTCATTAGTGATCCCTTTGCTCTATTGAAAATAAGTGCAGTTGCCTGGCTTGAGAACAGTTCATGTCTTTAAACAGACTATTTTCTTCAAGCATTCCCGCTTCATCATTACATGTCCACTCGTCTCTCCCTGCCATTTGCTATCGTTCCTCTCTTTTAGCAAGTTGTTTTCTGGAAAGTTTGAAGAGAAGCCTTGTTTATAGATACCAAAAATATCCAGGATATTTTAAACAAACTTAACAGGATCCTTTGTCCCTTGTTTTATGACATCTGTTATTTAGTCCTTGACCTCAGTTATGTAAAACTGAGGTGATGTTGCAAGTTCTTAAATATCTGGAGGTTACAACAGGTTTATAGAATTTTCCTCACATAAATTTAGTAATCTTATCCTTAACTGGTGTTAGAAAATGAAAGACTCAAGTTATAGGCATGTCCTTTGACTCTACTACCTGTTAACTACCTATTAGCATGGTATGGGGAAGAGTAGCTAAAACTATAAATTGTGGCTTTCCCATTGTGTAATTCAATTCTACTCCTGAAATTTGTCACCAAACCTACTTGTCAACTATTATAAACTTTGATCAGATAACTGTCTTTCTGTATCTCTTGATTTTCTCTTTTTTCAGCAATGTATGTAAAGATAATTTTAGTACAATTGTCTTCTTTGAATTTGCCTTCATCTCAAAAAAATGAGATGAGTGAAATAATTCATTTATTTATTGACAATTTCTTCTTTAACAAAAATCTTACTGATTCTCTAATAATTTCAAAAACTAGGCAGGATACTTGAGACACTAAGTAAATAAAATCTATGTCCTATGCTCAAAATCTGGAGTTGAAAAGAATTGGTAGACATGTAAACAATCCATTATAATTAAGTGGTATTTAAGTAGTATAAATTTAAGCAGTATGAATTTTAGCATAAAAATGATGAATGTATTCATTTAATTTTCCATTTACTTGCTCAAGCCTATAATGGTCCTATTGGAAGGTAATACTATATCTTGATAACCCGTCTTGCATTTACTCTAGTTCCTTTTGAAATTGGCTTACAGAGCCTGAAAGGGGTGTCAGCCTAGCAACTAAACCAAGCAGAGGGTCAATTAGAGTATGAATTGCCCATTTCTGCCATTGATTCTTGCTGCCATGGCTGTTGAAGTCCTCTCCATGAAGGCTAAAGATACCAGGTTAGTGTCCCAGTGACTTCTCACTGGTTAACATTTTAGCCAATGTTGTAGTGGTTCTTTAGTGAGAACATAGCTCATTCCATTGCAACCTTCTGCCAGGACCATGATTGGTCATCCAAGACTACAGTCCAGGTATATGAATTTCCATTAAAAGGCATCAGTGAGAATGCCAGCTTGCCCCAGGATGTTGCTTCAGAATTTAGCAATGTTCCAACATCTGTATGTCCCAGTAGTCATGTCCTCCTATCTCCTTGGCAATTCTCTTTCATTGGAAGCTGGATTCCTTTTTCATCATCCAAGGGAGGTTACCCCTGAATCTGTGATCCTACGTTACTCTTCTGATGGAAGCTCCCTCTAGAGACTCAAAGGAGATTTTTATCTGTCACCTAAAGGGATTATCTTTAAAGATTACTCAGTTTCTGTCTTCCTGAAGTAGATAAGAATTTAAAAACTTAATTTTAACATCTCGTAGGGCGTCCCACAACTACTATTAGAATTGTCGTTGCAGATGTACAGGGATCAGTAGTGGCACAAACAGTGGTGATCAATTTTACTCAGCAAGATGGTTTCAGGAAAAACTTCATAAAGAAGTTGATACATGAACTAAGTAATGGAATATAAATATGCATTAGGCATGTTGGACAAGGTGGTGAAGGATATTTCAAAGCAAGATCTATGAGAATAGGCTCAGAGGTGAGACATACAGTGATACTTTTTGGAAATGAAAATAATTTGGTGTAGCTAATTCTTTGAATTTGAGTGGAGATCGGTGTAAGACAGGTCACAGAGGTGGGCCAGGTTAAATCCTGGACTCTGTGGAGTGCCATGCTAAGTATTTTGGTCATAATCTTACAGTCAACATAATGGTGAGTAAGTTTAAAGATTTTAATCAGATCTTTGACATTATTTAAATTTTGAATCATCACTCACCTAACAGTAGTGTGGATGATGTATTGGCGGGATTTGAGATTATTAAACTCTTCCAGATAAAATAGAATGATTTCCTGAACTAAGGAGAAGAGTTTCAATTTATATGGAAGTTGTATTGAAAAGCTTTGGTCATGGTCAAGGCCCTTAATCTACTCAAACAAGGCAGCTTAGTATAATTTTATTGATTTTAGGCTTTTATTTCTCTTCACTAGACCAGATGGTAATTTCCGTTTAGCATTTAAGTTGACTATTTTTTTTTCTGTTTTTGCCAATAATTTACCTTCAGATCCATTCTTCACCCCTCTGTGTTTGCCCAGTTTTGTAGGGATCTGATTCCTGTGATCTACTTTTCCAGAGTTCTTTTGTCAAAAAGCTTCTATGTAGTCTCCACCAACAGGAGGCAGTGGCAGGAAGAATAAAAAAGTCAGGACTTTTCTTCCCGATTTCACTGCTTCAGGCAGCACCCCAGCAGTGCCTGCATCTCCTCAGTGTCCCAACTCCCAACCAAAGGCTCCTTTTTCCTTAGTCCTTACTCCTTCTAATCAAGCAGCCACCTCATAGTCTCAGGTTCCAGGCTCTGTAACACCAGCTCTCTTTTCACAGCTCTATTCCTGTAGGGTTGGATATATCAGATGGAGACTTCCGGTTTGCCTCAGAGTCTCCATTTTAGCCTTTCAGCTCCTTCAAGACTTTAGCAAATAGTCTCCCATATTAAAGTACCCTCTTTTGAACTATCAAATCTGAATTCTGTTTTCCTCACTGAACACTGATGAATTTGAATTTTATTAAAAGTATTACAGGCATTCAATGACTGGAAGAGCTATCAGTACTCTCTCTGTAGAGAGATTCATGATCGTCTATGGTTTTATATTCTTCAAAGTAGTTCACGTTTCTATTTTCATTTTATCCTTAAAACAATCCTGTGAGGAGAGGCAGGGATCCAGAGATATGCGATGCCTTTTCTAAGTTTACAGCAAAAAATATTAGCACATAAGAAGAACTACAAAAAAACTTCCTGATTCAGCATCTGAAACTACACTGCAGTGTCTTTTCTTAGTGGGTTAATTAGTCTTTGACTCCTTCTAGCTATGTTGTATATGTTGTCTTGCAATTTTTTAGAGAGATTTCTCCTCTGAGGCCATACAACAAGTGAAATTTGAATAGATTTTATCTTGTTTTGGTTCACATAATTGATGCCAATGTTTAAAGTTTCTATATCAGACTTAGTATTTGGCTGCAAAATGGTCAAATTTGGCTGCAATATGGTCAAAATATTTCTTCCCAGAATTGAAAACTTGGGGAAATTTTCCTGTAAAATAAAAAGGGAAATTTTGAATCTTCAACTCCATTTCAGATTGTAAATAATTGTGAGAAAGTGAGCTGTCCATCCTCCGCCACTACCCACCACCATCACCATCACCACCAACCACCCTTTCTGTCCTCTTTTTCAGAATCCTGGAATCTTAGGACACTCAAAATATTTATAATAGGATATAAGCTTGAACATACCTAAAGAACACTTCCTTAATCTGGGGCTAAAACCTCTCTAAGATTACCCTGGAGCTACTGAACATAGGAAGATGAAAAATTTCCCTGGAGTCACTGCACAGCCTGAAGATATTTGAATGAGTACAGAAACAGAAATTTCCTAGCCAAAGTTGCTCTGAGGAAGCTCCTGCTGGAACTGCATTTAGCCAGAGGGCACTAGCACTCCCTGTCTATAGCCAGCTGTCCATCTTAGTTTTTCCAAGGCTGACATTATTCTAATCACAGAACTTGAGATTTTGGAGTCATCTTTAACTCTTCATCCTCCACTGTTGTCTGATTCCAAACAAAGAACGAATCTACCTTATTTTTTCTAAATATTTCTTCTATCTTCCCCCTTTTTTTATCATTACCATTAATTCTTCAGTCTCTCATATCCCTCTGGGAATCTATTATTCCCCGCTTCTTTTCTCAAAATGGTCCAGTTCATCCTTGAACCATTTCATCATACCGTTCCCCTGCAGAAATAGCTTCAATGACTCCCTATTGCCGGTGGGATAAACTCCAAATTATGCTTTTGGGATGATTGCCATTGTAAGGTTATTCACCATTAAACTTACCCTGTTTTGCAACATTATCTGTTACCTATGCATACTATACACTACTTCCCTTTAAAATCCCTATTCTAGAAAGATAATGTTTATTCAGTGATTTTTAAATGATACATATGTGCATATGTATATGTAGTTACCTCAATTAATTTTATTTTTACCCTATTTTCATGTTTTGAATGTCCTCCTCCTCTTCCTAGCTCATTATTACATATCTGCCAAGTTTCAATATAAATGCCACTTCCTTTTTAATTATTTCCTGGTTATTCATCATTTAATTTGTGGTTCTTTATCCAATTCTTGCATTATACTATTGTGTGTGTGTGTATACGAGTGTGTCCGTGTGTGTATACAGAATTTTCATGCCCTGAATACTCATCTCCTTGTTTAAATTATCAGCATATTAGAAATAGGAACCAATAATGTAGGTTTCTTTGTGTGCTAAGGTCACCTAACCTGACACTTTGAATTCCTTAATATAATAGGAATCAAGGAAATATTTGTTTATTCCTTAGCAGGCTGCCCTGATTCTAACCTCCTGGAACATTCTAACTCATTGCAACCTGGAGGATAAGTAGGCACGCAGCTTTTGTTGTTTTGGCAGATGTTTTATTCAGCATTGGTATTTTTACATTCATTCACTGATTTTGATATCCAAGACATCTTTAAACATTTTGAGAGTTTTTCAGCTTCCTCAGTTTTGCTGTTTTTTTTAAAAGCTCTCAAACCCTCTGTACCTACAGCTTCAGTTGGAATGTACAAATGTTTATTTTTAACCTTCTCTTTGTCATTTCAAATCCCAGGTTTTTATAGATAATTTAAATGCAGTCATCTGATAAATGAATTATTATGACTTATTTATTGGGTAAACTGCATAGCAGATCCATATATTTCTAATAACAGATTGGTACTTAAAGAGCCCAAATCCCAGTAAACGCAAGCAAAAACAACACCAAAGATTTGTTTTGTACCGTTTATTTTCGATGTGCTTTAATTGCATGGAAACTTTAATTGAGCTGTAATTGCATTTTATTGCATGCATTTGTATGAATTAAAAAATACTTAAAGTTGAAATGTGGTGGATGAAACAATTTTATGCATATAGTGAAACAGTTACCATAAAGAAAAGTTTTATCATCTCTTTTATAGTATCACTGTTAGGCACTTTAAAAGTTAAGCTTGCAATCCAATCACGTTTTATTTGTCTGTGCTTTTTGTTTTCTGATCATCCCGCTTTTCACCTCCAGACCCCTTTATTCATTCTCAGCTCCTCTTCACCCTGTTCTGTGCCCTGAGAGTTTGAGCCTTCATGAGTTTCCTTGTCCTCTGGCATTTTGTTGGATTCGGACAATGGGAAACACTCGTCTGGGGTTTATGCTTACTGCTCTGGTAGCGGCTCGCTTCCCCTATGCCCACAGCTTCTGTTAACTGCCCCTCTTCTGCAGATCCATCTCTGGCTGGGCTTTCAGAAACACTGCACCTTCTCTTTGTCCTTCCACTCGGGGTGGTTCTGGCTTCTGCTGTTGCTAAGTCCTGGGTGTTTCTCTCTCTTCTTGGTGTCCTTAACTTCACCTTCACCTCTGTGTAGAGTGCCTCTATGAAACTCACTTCAGTTAAACACTTTGAAGACCATCCGTATCCTGCTTGGACCTCAACTGATATCATCCATAAAAATTTATAAATCAGTTTCTTTTATGTGTCTTTAATATGCAATATGAGAAATAAATGATGTTCAACTAGAAAAAAAATTAACTATTTACTAAACACAGCTTGTGAGATTAGTTTCCAGACTAAACCCTCACATCCTTATTCATTAAGCACCAATTAAAATGTAATTATATGTTAATTTGCAAAAGTGTTGAGTTCAAATTCTCATTATTGCTTAGGCTGGACTAAGGGCTCTTCTATTATTAATGTACGTCAATGTTTATTGATTGAATTGGGCTGGCTTGCAAATTCTCTTTTAACCCTAGAGCAGACCACCACCAAGGTTAGATACTGCCCACATGCCAACGTAAGAAAAGGTGCTACCACTGAGATTTGGCTGATTGAATCTATATTTGATGGAGACAATCATGAACTCTATTGGCATAAGATATGGGCTTTTCAGTTTAAATATTTTCATTCCCATGGATCTCTATCCATTGAGTTTTGTTAAGATATACCTAAAATCTACCTCAGAATATCACTTATGTGTGACTTCTTTTTTCTTTTCAGAATCTCACCACAATTTTTCACCTTCTAATGAATGTACTCAAAGCCCAGATTTCTTAAATTCTCACCATTATCCTTGTTTGTTGCCTCCATATTTATGTATTTCATGGGCCATCGGCTACTCTCCATAAGTTTTTAGCAGATGTAGCATTGTTTCCCAGGTTCAATATTTGCAAAGCAATAAGCAGTTTATTGGCCATTTCTAACGAGAAACAATTACTGGAATTTTTATTCATTTTGTTTACAGAGTTAGCCAAGATCTGTTCAGTATGCAGAGCCATTAACATTTTCACAGCCAGGCACGGAGAGCAACTGTTGAAGAGGGTCTGCCCAAACAGGTCATGTTACAGTTCAAGAAATGAGACTTAATACTGAGACAGCAAATGGCCTTAATTTAATATTAAAGTATTTAATTTCTATTTTTGTCTGCTCTTATTATGATCTATGAACTATGATAATCACTGATGCTTTACTGAGGGCTTAATATGTACCAGGTACCATACTAAGTGCTGTTCACATCACTCTGTTTAAACCTCTCAACTATTTTATGCTACATATTAATGAAATCTTCAATTATAGAAAAATAAATCAAATATTAGATAGTTCTGTAACATGCCCATGATCACACAGCTGATATGTGGTGGAGAAATATCTCAAATTAATCTGTGTAACCCAGAACCTCTTAGGCTCTCATAAGTACGTACTAGGAACTTTCCATAATGCTGGCAAGTGAAATTGTAGCATAATCGTATATCTATTAATTTGGAGCATATTTGACCAGAGTCAAGGTACTTAGGCAGATATTAAATATATTAGACATCAAATTTCTTTTTAATTTCATGTCTGACAAATAGGAATAAAAGAAGAATAAGAGAAGATTGTAATTAAAAATTAACTAGCATTCTTTCTATTTATGTCGATTTTTCATTACTATTCAAATATTCTTTTTCAAATTGGAATATAGGTCATAGATAGCATTTTCTATTTCTATAGAAATGCAACTTCCTGCCCAAATTTTTTATCCTCTAGCTGTTTCATTTCTGGAATAAAGGTCTTTTGCAATATCAAGATCATCTTATATTCATTAGAAAAAACATATGTGATATTGTAAATGTCATTTATGTCAGCAGCAAGTTACTTTTTTCTATTCGCACTTATACGGGGTTTTAATTTATCATGTCATCTACCATCTGGTTTTCAGGAGAGATTTTTATTACATTTTAATAAAGAGCATATTGAAGAAAGCAATTTTTGTTGCTAAGTAAAGTGTACAGGCATTTACATTTTTCCCTGGTAAGCTTTCTTTGATAATTGTTTGTCATTTAAAATTTTGGTTAGTCTATTTTATATTCACATGGAGAAACCCATGGGAAAGCCTTCTAAGCATGCTTAGGGTCATATTATATATAAAGTACCATATTAGATAAGATACCTATTAGATAAAAAGGTATTTTTGAAATTTCCAAACTATTTCATTTTCATCTTTATAAATCTTAGAGTAATTAAGTGCGTTTGTTTGGAGAGAAATAGAGGTAATGAGTGTATCCTGGCATGTATTCCTTAAAGCTTTACGAATTTTTTTCAAGTTCTTATTCAGCCAAAACATAATGCTCCTCAAAAAGAAGACCCTTTCCAAATCTATTACTTATTGTTTCCTTAATGAGAATAATCAATATTGACTCACCCCAAAGGAATGAGGGTTAGATCATCCCTTTGACACTGGAATTTCCTGTAAACAATAGCTCCAGTGTGAATAATCTATGGATGGATTCATGAGTCTACAGTAGAGGCTCAGTCACTCAGGTCAGGCCATATTTTATTTTAATGCATCGTCCTCTATAATATGTTATTGACTTATGAAAATGCATCCTTCTAGGGCCTTTTTCTACTTGGAAAAATATTCATTGTGATATTTATAGATGAGAGTGCGATGCCATCTTTTCTACAGAAAGGAGATGCCTGGCATCTCTATATTCTGTACTTCAGTCTCCTCTAACTCTGATGTCAAAACAATTACCTGATTAAGGAAAAACACCAACAGAGAAAATAGGAGCAACATTCGTAGGCTGCCCAGGCTCTATTTATTTATTTATTTTAAAAAAAGTAAAGAAGCCAAAAAGACAGTGAAATCTCTGGAACTTCGGACACATTTTCCCTACACTTCTCATTTGCTTTCAGTTCTGGAATGCCATGAGATACTCAGATGGACCTTGGGGAACCTTTGATCTCACTGTCTTTAATTAGGGAAACCAACAGGATCTTTTATGCTTAGAGGCCAGCGATGTGTAAAAAGCCATGTTTAATGTGAAGCCTGACAAATTGTGGTGAGTAGTTTTGGACAGTAGGCCTAGCAGGCCCTTTGTTGTCTGTGCACTGTTAGCTTTGGGCTGAAAGAGAGTGGATTAACATAAAAAGAGAATCTTCTGTTCCTGGGGCATGCCTGAAAGCATGAACCTGCCTCTTTGATTCTTTTTTTTCTGAGCTGTGTCAGGTACAATAGAAAACCATCTACAATCTATAGCCTTTAGCTTTCTTTTAAAATTAGTTTCAGATAGGTAGCCAGCTACTTTGTGCCTCAGTTTTCCCTGGGGTAAAATAATAATATCTATTTCCTTTGTATCGTAGTTTTCCAAGGATGGATAAGCTAATGAATTTAAATCACTTTGTGTTTCTCAGTGATATTATCATGTATTATAATATGTCACACTTTAACTTATATATAACCTTCTGGGGGAGATATGAAAAATTCTCCTTTGGGGAATTTTCAGGATTATAAAGTAATGAAGTTGATTTGTTTTTTTTTCTAGATGTGGGTAAGTGTACATTTGTGATACCT
The DNA here is from genome assembly GCF_041296235.1 of Equus asinus. Lineage (NCBI taxonomy): Eukaryota > Metazoa > Chordata > Mammalia > Perissodactyla > Equidae > Equus > Equus asinus. The sequence continues at coordinate 84,553,921 of NC_091799.1, forward strand.
ATTTATATGGTACCTGAAAATTGAGGCAGGACCTGTAAATTTCAATTCTTCCTAATCACTGCAGGAATATTCACACTCTAAACACACATAATTCCAAAAGTCAGTTAGCTCAGCAGCTTTCGTCGAGCTTAGATACTATAATCTTTGTCCTTACAAGGTGCTCTGTTCCCTAGGGTCCACTTCCTTGGGTGCACCTCCCATCACCCCCTGGAATGATCTCCCACATCCCTGGGAGGTGTTGCCAAGGAATAAGTATTATCTGCCAGACATTGAGAGGACCTATAGACCTCAGGCCCCTGGAACATCCTGGAAATGCTCCCTTTCCTCTGCTTTAGCGTCCCGTCTCTTCATAGGCACTGGTCAGTCTTTCTAGCATAATCCTTCAATGGTCACAATGCTTAAAGTTCAAATTATCTATAGTCTAAAAAAGAAATTCACCTGCAATAAACTCAGGAATCCCATCTCAGTCTCCACTCTGAGCAACTTCACTACTTTCTAGCAGTCTGGCCTCCTAGGTACCTGGATGTCCCAAGTGCCTTTATCTATGATTTACTTCAGCATCCTGTCCTTTGAATGCACATCACACCTGCAGAAACCAGGGGAAAGAGACAATACTGATTACATGTCTACCACATGCTACCCTTTTGTATTCTCCTTTCCTAGGTTCTACAAGCCTAACTGAAGGAGGCCAAGATATGTGGCAACCCCCACTGCTGGATTGCATTAGAATTTCGTGCTATCCAACCTTGGCTCAGCTTTCCCTGATGTGTGTAAATGCCCATTCTTTCTCAGGAACTTCTAAACCTTTACTTCCTGGCAACTCAGCCTTCTCATGCTCAGCCCTCAATTTGGTCAATTAGATGTATAAATATATATAAAAAGATAGTTCTTCCAAAGGAACATTCCTTCATTTCACCTTACCCTTACATGCACCCAATCTTTGCATAGCTAAAATTTATTAGCATATTTACCTGTTTTATTTTTTCCTCCTTTCTCACTGTTTTATCTTAATTTATTTTGTCTAATTTTATTCATGATACCTTTCCTCTTTTTCTCTTCTCTTGGCTTTCTCCATTAACTAGACTTGACTTCTTTTATATTTTCAATATTTTTCAAAACAATTGTTCCTTTCCAGACTTTTGCCCAATTAGATGTTATTTAGTTCAGTTCAGCATATATTTTTGGATACTCAATATGTGCAAATTAACTTGCTATACACTGTTGGATTTCTAGGCAGCTCACATGAGTTTTAAAAAGTCCTTCCTTGATTTGGCGTACATCTAAGGAGACCATATAGATTTTCTTCTTTCCTACATCTCCAAATATCTTGAAAGACTACTCGCGCTGTGTTTAGATTTTCCTCCTAAAATTCTGGAACTCCTTATTCTCTTGAGGCCCTATCACCAAGTGAAACGATATTGAAGGTCAACAATGACCTCCCTCTTAAGTAGCCTAATCCCTACTTTTTGGATATTATTTTAAATCATTTTTCTACAGCACATGACACAATAGGACAGAGGTTATATTTAGTGCTACTGTTTTTCTAGATTTCTGTGAAGGTACACATTCTTGAATGTGCTTTTACTGCACTCACCACTCCTTCTTGGCTTCTTGATAGTGTTTTGTTTTCAGAATCCCCTCCACTGACACATTTTCTCTAAGACATCTATTTGTGCCCCCGATTCCTTCATCCTACTCTGTTTTCTCTGGATTTTATCAACTTTCTCATGAGGCTTCAAATATAACCTCTATATATGTTTTCTTAGACCATCTTTCCAATTGGTATTATTTGTCTGTGTTCCTGATTTGCAATATGACTATTGAGAGGGCATTTTCAATAAGTCTGCTCTAATCTGCCACTCAATATGCCCCAACCTGAGCTCATTATTTTCACAGAAATATTTCTCACTCACATTTAGCATCTACATTAATGATATTATTATAGACTCTCTAGCTGAAATCATTTCCCTCTTGTGACAAATACATTCCATATATAACAAAGATCTGATATGGTTACATTCAAAATTGTTTTATTTAAAAAGAAATGTGTATCCTTCCTTTTTATTAGATCAAAGTCATAACATTTTAGAGCTAAGGAACTTCAGAGATCCCTAATCTCCTCATTGTTGAGATGAGTTTAGATGAGAACCTTGAGGCTTTGCAGGGGGAGAGAGAGTCTCCAAGTTAGTTAATGGCTTAGCTAGGTTTAAACCAGATTTCCCTTCCCACCAATCTAATGAATCTAGTGTTCTTCCCCTGCTGCAGCTTATGGACTTGCTTCCCATCTTCCCTGACATCCAACCTCATTATTTGATTTCTCGAACATTTATTTGATACCTCTTAAATGTCATACACTGAATTATTCATACTATATTGCATATAAAATGATATTATTATCTGCAGAAGAAAAATAATGATGGCACAGTGCTTTTTTAATAAAATTTGAATTCTTTAGAAAAGTGATCTGTGACTTGGTCCCAACTCTTAGTTTCAGTTTTAGTGCTTTTCCCAGGAGCTCTACACTTCTGCCTCATTAGAATAATCTATTCTGTAATGACACCATGAAATCTCACAACTCAATGTCTTATAGGCTATCTTCCCTCAGGATCAAATGCCCTTCTTCCCATCCTGCAAAACAGTTTGCCTTCTTCCTTCAAGGTGAAGTGTAAACACCCTTATAGCAAGGTGGATAAAAGATTATGATTCGGGGGCTGGCCCCGTGGCAGAGTGGTTAAGTTTGCGTGCTCTGCTTCCGCGGCCCGGGGTTTCACCAGTTCGAATCTTGGGCGTGGACATGGCAGCGCTCTTCAGGCCACGCTGAGGAGGTGTCCCATATGCCACAACTAGAAGGACCCACAACTAAAGATACAGAACTATGTACTGGGGAGGCTTTGGGAGAAAAAGGAAAAAAAAGAAAAAGATCACACTTCAGAATCTCACAGTTCTGGGTTTGAATTCTGACTCTGACACCAGCGAAGTGACCTTAAATTAGTACTGTAACGATGTTGAGTGACAGCTCAATTATTGATAAATGGTCTTACTATTATTTATCTCACCAGAGTAGTGTAAAGATTAGGCAAGATAAAGCATGTATAGGTCTAGCATTGTTACTGCTATTAGGAGTAGAACTGGTAATATAAAGAAGAGTAGAAGATACAGGACATTAGAGGAGGTAGTGGTATTCTTAGTGTACATGATCCCTCACCCTCTTTAGAATTCATCTTTCCTTTTTCTTATTCCTAACACAATTCTTTTTGTAGCCTATTAAAGTGCCTAGAGATGTTGTTTGAGAGGGCATATGTGTTGTACCTGTTTGCCAACAGTAACTTAAATTCAGGGAGAGTATTTGATTCAAATTTGAATCTTCTTCAATGCCTAATATATCATCTTGTACACAGTAGGCTCTCAGGAAATACTGAAATACTTAATACTGCTGTCGAGGGAGTGGGAGAATTCCCCCCTGCTTTTCCTTAAGGATGTCTTGAAAGCTTCTGCCATTTTGGCAAGTTACTCAGTTTCTCTGGGTCATGTATACATGTCATAAAGCTTTGTTTAATTTTCTCCTGTTATTCTGTCTCATGTGAATTTAATTCATTGTCCAGCTAGAAGGACCCAGAGTGGGTAGAGGAAATGTCTTTCTCCCCTACACTGGCTGGCTCAGATAAAGGGCTATTGGAATTAATGGGCTGCCCTGGGAAGAGAAGGGCCATGCCACAGGATCAGTCTCTCAGCTTACAGTCAGAGTGCTTTCTCTTCTACATCATGGCCCCTGGTGCTAGATAGCAGGGGAAACAAAATCAAGCCGACCAGAAAACAAGGAGCTGGCACAGTCTCTTCTCTGCTATTGATTTGTGGTTGTTAGGCAACACTTTTCTTAGATTTCTCAACTGAATGAAGATAAAAATATTGACTTATGCCAATTAAACCCACATAGAGTAATGCTTTAAGCACAAATATGGAAAATTAAAGCCCCCAAATGCACTAATTTGAGTAAATAAGATTACTTTTGCTGGCATTAACAATTATTGGTTACTCTAGAGGCAGGCCATGCTAAGTTCATGCATATATACTTGAATTTGATGCATATATAATAGGCATTTTAATATATGAAAGTGGCATTTGGTTTTGGGATTAATACCTTTGTGCTTTTCTTTAATGAAATTGGTTCTTAGAAAATATCTTTGAGATTTAAACACAAATCCCACTTTTTGTATCTTCAAAATTTATTATGCTTAAAATATGATTGACTGATAACTATAAGAAATCATATTGCATGGGTTTTACCATCTACAATCTCTTCAGTTTTAGTATGTGCATCTTCAGGTTTCATGTATAAAAGGAGATTGTACATTCAAGAAAAATTTTTCCTAAGTAAAAATCTTCTGAGTTGCAAATAGGAGATATTTGGTGGAAGCAACATATTTACTGAGCGAATTTTTAGGGATCTGTATAGATTAACGTTGTATCTGGTAAAATGAGATGGATTTAAATAATGAGAAACACCACAAATATCAATGATATCATTGTGTCCAGGTGCCAATTTCATTTTAGGCTTTATATTTCAATATTGTATTTATTTTGCCAATGGACATGTTCAGCTTCATTGTGAAGAAGTCATATTTGGTTGGTAGAACGCATTTAAATTTAGCTTTCTTACATACTTTCTTTACATGTGCTTAGGGTACTTGTTTTCTTAATTGAGTTCGCGTTACCTTAGAAACGTCCTTAATGGTAAATGATTTTTCTTCAACAAGACACCAATAGTGATTCTTCATGTTTTGATTTATTTGTTACCATTTGTCAGGTATTTTTACATTTATTATCTCATTCTAGCACTGAAACAATACTGGGAAGGAATCTTCTCTTTAAATAAATGGCGGACCCAAGGCCCAAGGTGGTTAATCGATTGGACCAAAGTCACATAAGTGGTCAAACTAAGATTTGAAATAAGATTTTAGAACTTAACAGAACTGTTTGTTCATTCAGCCTTTCATTTGCTCCACAACTTCTTTTTGTGAGCCAAGAACTACTTTATGCATTGGGATCATTTGAAGGAAATAAAACAGATGAGGTCAATAATCTCATAGCATTTGATGCCAACAAGGGGGAAAGATAAACAAATATCTTCAAAAAGAACATATTTCCATAAACATAATAAACTGAGTAATATGACAGAGGGTGACATATGAAGTGTAGGGTTATTCTTGGATAAGAGTTCTAAAAGACCTCTTTGATCTGAGATGTGATTAGTGGGGGGTAAAAAAGCCATCTACACCAAGATCTAGAAGAGGGAAGAGTGAGTTCACTTTTTTTTTAAGCATAAATATTCTATATCCTAATCGCATATTTCACTTAACGTTTTTCTTCGTGTACAATCTAATATGAAGATAGATGGTAGTATTCACACCCACATGGTCTAGAAAAGGAGCAGAAATATGTGATATATTTCTTTATGATGTGGTGCAATATGCATAACAGATTAAGGTTTAAAATTATTCTCTCAAAGTCTCTGATGGAACCCTGCTATATTTTAAATATGCTAATAAAATTAAAATTAATTTTAATGAAACAGTTTCGAAAAATGTTTGGGACTCACATTATTTGCCTACAAATATAGGATGAAATCAGGATGTATACAAATAAGTCTTTGTTGCTAATTTCCCCTAGATGAATATTAGAAAGCTTGCCTTCAACATGTTACATCGCAGAATCATGGAACATAGCTTTGGAATAATTCTTCTGAGGTCATCTTGTCCAACTTGCCACAAAGCACAGATATGTATTTATTTTATCAACTCCAATCAGATCACTTTCCAACAAAAGACCTTGATGATTTCTCATCATCCTTAGTATGAAGCTCATAGTCATTCATGTGACTTATAAGGCCATACATGGGAAGGGATTCTAACTGACTGTATTGAATCCCATAAACAGGTCCCTTAAATGATATCCAGGTTAGAAAGCTTTATCTTATAAAGCTATAGTGAACATCTGCTTTCTTTGCAACAATCACTAAACTGGTAAAAAAAAAAAAATAACTTGCATTCTTAGTAAGAAAAAGATGACTTAACATTAAACAAAAAACTTAAAAACAAAACGTTTCTTTAAGCCTCAAATTTCTCATTTGAAAAATAAAGAGTCATCCATTTTTACTTTTCTTTTTTAGGCAAATATTCGTTTACTTACCATCCCCTTTTTGTTGGACATTATGATAGGATTCCCATACCATGGTAAGCAACTTAGTTAGGACTTCTAGTCTCACAAATCTTACATTCTATCTACATTCTCAAGAGGGAGAAAGATAACACACACATAAAAGAAAGAATGAATTAACGAAGTTTTTATGAAGGAAATAAATAGATTTATGAGATAGAAGAAAGCAGGCAGATGTTAAAAGCTGAGCTGAAGAGAAGTTTAGGTCGTGACCCAATTAATCTGAAGAGTCAGGGGAAGAATGTCATTGAGGGAAAGGAGCAGCGAGAGCCAAGTTCCAATGTGGCAAAGAGCTTAGTGCTTTCTGAGAAGTGACAGAAAGCCAGTGTGATAAGGAGTTAGTGACTGGAGGCTGTGTCATCAGTCATCAAACCTGGTTGGAGGTGTTGGGAGGGCTCAGGTCAAGCATGGGGAGGTTTTAGGTTTAATTCTAAGAAAAGGTAAATCACTAAAGAGTTTTAGGCAAAAGAATTCCATTCCATTTATATTGGTAAAATAATTAGTCAGATTGTGGGTAATTAATTAGGAAGCAAGAATGGAGCTGGAATGACTAGTTCAATAGCTACTGCATTATTTCTGGGGAAAGAAGACAGTGTGGAGGAGGAGGATGACAATTGATACGAGATGTGGGTAGATTTGGGAAACATTTTAGATGTAGAATGAAGAAAAATGGATATATAATATACGGAAAAGGAACTTATCAAATATGAACCCCTAACTTCTTATTTTATTAAATAGATGAATAGATGAATTAATCAGAAGAGAATGTATTTGTAGATCTTTGTAAACATATATTAGGAAAGGTCTTTTAAGCCTCCTACAATGAGACAAAAATCATTTAAATAGATAAATATAAATAATCAACATAGTTTAAAAATTAGAAAATGACTTTTACATTCACCAATAGTGAATTTTTTTAATAATAGAAAATCTACAAAATAGTAAAAAAAAATGGATCAAAATTTATGGAAAATAAAGTTTTATGTGCACTTGAAAAGAAATTTAAAATTTTAAATAAGAAAAATAAAACAGACATTCCAGCAACATAGTGAGCAATGGTCATGATAGGCATTTAAGAAACATATTTACAGACAAAAGATATATTCTGTCTCATTGGAGATCAAAACAATGAAATTTTTGTTTTGCTTTCTTTTGTTTGGTGAGGAAGATTGGCACTGAACTAACATCTGTTGCCAATCTTCATCTTTTTGCTTGAGGAAGATTGTCTCTGAGCTAACATCTGTGCCAGTCTTCCTCTATTTTGTATGTGGGACACCACCACAGCATGGCTTGATGAGTGGTGCGTAGGTCTGCACCTGGGATCCAAACCCACAAACCCCGAAAGTGGAGCTTGTGCACTTAACGACTACGTCACTGGGCTGGCCCAAAATAATGAAATTTTTTACCAATGAAGCTACCAGACAAAGAATAACATTTGAGGGAAGAATATGAAGGAAACATTTACTCTAATTCACTTTAGGAGGAAGAGTAAGCTTGATGCAACTCTTTGTAGGAAAAAATGTCATTACATATCAAAGGTGTTCAATACAACCTCCTTTGACACAGTAATTCCTGTTCTAGGACATTGGTAATAAATAAGTATGTGTGCAAGTATTACCTATACAACTGTGATACCATCTGTAATAATAAAACCTTAGAAATAGCTCAAATTTCAATTTACAGAAGATTGGCCAAATACTTTATTGTAAGTACATTTTTGGAGAATACCTATTGACATATAAAGATATCCACAATATGTCATTATATGAACATACGCATTTACAAAACATTGCACACAGCACATCTATGTTTTATGTGAAATAAGGAATAGTATATAGATAAGGAGATGCTGGATGTGATGGATTGATAGATAGATGATAAATAGATAATGTTAAAAAATTAGACAACAGGCCCAAACTGGAGTCATTTATGCTAAGGCCCGCAACACCAAACTGAGACTTAATTACAGTTTCCTCTCTCCCAGAAATGGAATCTTAAACCAGTCAATCAGGAATCACTTGATCAGCACTGGCTTGGTGTCTGCCTGATACACCCCTGCCATCCTCTAAGGGTAAGTAAACTTGCAATAGCCAACCTGCTTTTTTTCCCCCATAACTTCCGTGTTCCTGCTCCCTTCTACCCATAAAAGTCTGTCGCTTCCTTGGAGCTTCTTTCCATCTGCTAGATTGGATGCTTCTTGATTCGAATTGAATTTTGCTCAAATAAACTCTTAAAATTTTTAGTATGCTTCAGCTTATCTTTTAACAATAGACAGGTGATAGATAGATAGATAGATAGATAGATAGATAGATAGATAAACAGGCAAAGGCCAGTGAGGGAAAGAGAAATAATTGTAGAGATTTCAAAGAGAGGTAATTTACCACAGAAAATTGTTTACAAAGTGGTAGAAGGAGAGAAGACAGGAAGGGAGAGAGATGGAGTGGACCAGGGTGGGGCCTTGAAAGGTAGACAGGGAGAAAGGGTGATGCACAGTGATGAGAAACTGCTTCTTGTAGTGGGGTCTTCAGAGTTGCATCTACAGCTACACTGTTGGAGGTATCATTACGGTAGGTTCTGGATCCACTGAAGAAGTGCTGCTTCAGCCAAAGCTGGAACCATCAAATAGACCAGATGCCGCTTCCCTCCTTCTTCGCCCCCTACATTATGATGCCAGCAAATGCCGGCATTGGTGGCAACTGTTAAATATCAGAACCAGAAGAAGGTCTGCCCTCTATTCCTTTCACCATTTGATCTCCTGCTAGTGCTTCTTGTTGTCAAGGGTTAGTAGGAAGCTGCCAGCCAGATTCTCATTCTCAGAAATACAGAGTAGGGGCTACAAGGGCAGGTGTGGGACTGAAGGACACCAGGTAAATAACAAGCAGATAGAGAAAAGGAAGGATATAAGGTGGGGAGGAGAGATTTAGGGAGAGAAGAAGGCAGGCAGGCAGGCAGGAAATAAGGAAGGAAGATTGGTAGGAAATAAGAGGGAAGGATGGAGGGAAGAAAAATAAAGCTATAGAATATATACATCCAGACTCTCAAGTGATTATCTTTGGATCCTCGTAAAAGGGTGTTGTATATATCTTTTTACAGCAATAATATATTTTTGTTTTATGAAGAAAAGAAGAAGAAAATATATTGAAATGATCACTAAACTTTCTGTGAAGTGACATAGCTTCCAGTTCTGGCTTTGCCCCGAAGTCTATAATCTTAAGTAATTGTCTCATATCATCAGCCACTTAATTTCCTTGCTTGAGCCCAGATCGATATGAAAGTCTATGTAATTTTGAATGTAACTATAATGCCATTCATTCACCAACTATTTCTTTAAAGAGACTCAATTTTGTTATAATTCACAGAAGTAAGGAAGGATATGTCCTCTGTGAAGGATATGTTTCCTGGGTAGAAAAAGTTTGTAGCAGACAAGTAACACCATATTTTTATTATGGTTAAAAAATAGAATTGAGGCTACAAACACACAATTCCTGTATCTATATTCATTGCTGCTTCTGAATAAAATTATGAGTATTTCCTAATTTAAGTTGGAGTATAGAAATATTAAATGTCTTTCTTTCCCTATATGTATAGCTCCATAATTGTGACCTGATTCTTTTTTTTTTTTGGTGAGGAAGATGGGCCCCAACCTAACATCTGTTCCCAGTCTACCACTTTTTGCCAAAGAACATTGACCCTGAGCTAACATCTGTGCCAATCTCCCTCTATTTTGTATGTGGGATGCTGCCACAACATGGTTTGATGAGTGGTGTGTAGGTCCATTGTCAGGATCAAAACCTGCGAACCCCACGCCACTGAAGCAGAGCACGTGAACCTAACCACTACACCACCAGGACAGCCCCTGTGACCTGATTTTTTTAATCTACTAATTACTTATTCCAAGCCAAACCAAACATATACATTACATTAAAATCTATTATTTATAAGACAGTATTATTTTCTGTAAAGGAGCTTTTGAAGATTAGATTTTTGCTTATGGCTCAAAAAGGAGCAAAAGCCTATAGGTATAAAAAATATTTGTCACTCTTTATTCCAGCCCTTAAAATCATGCTATTTATATATATGTAGACTGATCTAAAGATGCAAGAAAGTTGAAAACAATGTGTTCAGGTACTTGATATTAACATTCTAACATCTCTCCTTAATGTCTGCTATACAGAATAGATAAAAAAGTAATATTCTAACAAACCGGGAAGAATGTACCATTAACTGTTACAGTGCATAGCTGTCCTCCTGTTCTTGTTTCATTTTTGTTTGCCTAAAACAGATGTTTTGGACTCCTGTTTTTCTAATCTTAAACAATCTATTTGTCATGTACAGAGCTCTTGTGAAAAACATTTTCCTGAGTGAAGAGATATAGAAGTGATAACTAGTCTCGAAAGGGTATTTCAATAAATTCATGAGAAGAATCTAGATTTAGGGGGGAAAAAAGGTCTCCAAGAGGTTTTAATTTTCCAAACTTATTTCAATATAAAGAATATATATTATAATTTTATTTTAAACCTAACATTTATAAAGATAAAATTAGTTACTTATTTGGTGTATTTACTTATTATGTAATTAATGATATTTTGTTTTATTTTTTCAGCTTTATTGAGGTATAATTCACAAATAAAATATATTTAAAGTGTACAGTGTGATGATTTGACATGAGCACACTTTACGAAATGGTTACCACAAGGATGTTAATTAATACATCCCTCACTTCACATAGTTATCATGTCTGTGTGTGTGTGTGGTGAGAATGCTTAAAATTTACTCTCTTAGCAAATTTCATATACACCACCCAGTATTATGAACTATGATCACCATGCCATATACTAGATTTTCAGAGCGTATTCATCTTATAACTGAAGGCTTTTGCCCTTTGATCCTGGATGATGGTACCCTTCATTCATTTTATTGCAAATGGCAAGATTTCCTTCTTTCTCATGGCTGAATAATGTTCCATTTTATGTATATAATGATATATATATATAAATAAGTCTCGCCATCATTATCATCTTTGTCCATTTATCTGTCTGATTTCATTGAATTGTCTGTCTTTGTTTTCTTGTAGCTTACTGAACTTCCTTAAAACAACTATTTTGAATTTTTCATTGGACAAATCACAGATCTCCATTTCTTTGGAGTTTGTTCTTGGAAAATTTATGTTCCCTTTGGTGGTATCCTATTTCCTTGATTTTTCACGTTCCTTGAAATCTTTCATTGCTGTCTTCACATTTGAACAAGCAGTCGCCTCCTCTCGTCTTTACTGACTGGCTTTGGGAGACAAGGGATCCTGCAGCTTTCTTAGACCTTTTCTGTGGATATGCCTGCTCCATGCTTCTTATGCCCTCTTGGGGGGAGTTCTTCAGATTGGAGGCCTTCTTTCAATCAGGCAAAGTCAGTGCTCATGCTCACAGCTTCCCATTTGCTTTCCCTGGGTTGGTGCTGAATACTCAGGTTTGTGTACTTCCTCCCAATCCTCTAGAGTTGAGCTGGCTTTTTCTGTGTGCTCACTAACTGTCTGCAGTCTCGCATCCACCACCCTCAGGAGCACACACGGTGAGCCACTCATGGGGTGAGGATGTGTGTGGGTAATGTGCACAGTGTTGGGAGTGTCTATGGGCCAGTTGAGGGGATCTGCAGGTTAGCAATCCCCAGTGGCTCAAGAGCAGGTCCTGATAGAGTCCATGAAGTGGTTCGTAGGGTCCTTGTTTCTTTGATGCCCTCTGAGAGCCCTGGCTGCTGTTGCTCCCTGACCGAGCCCCAGTTGTGCAGCACACCTCAGTATTCTGCATGAGGCCAGAAAGAAGCAGCCCTCTTTAGCAGCATCTCACACAGCTAGAGAAGCCAGGTACTCACTTACAGACTCTCACTTTCTCCCGTGAGAGAAATTGCAGGCCAAGAAGGTCTCTCTTGACACTAAGCTTGCCACCTTGTGGGAGGGATGATGTGAGTAAAGTGAAAATATTGCTCCTACCCTCTTCAACACATCCAATCTCAGATTCTTTTTGCCCCACTGGTCTCTGCTGGACTCCCGAACTTCCACAACGGTACTCTCATCCATGGATGATTGCCTTAACTAGTGTTTTTTTGGGGAAAATGATAGAAAACTCCTATTCTGCCATTTTGGTGACATCACTCCTCAATGATATTTTGTTTAGATTACACAGTCCAATAGTTCTCTGAATTGTACAGTTTGTAATTATAAATAAAGCTTATAAAATTCTAAGTATTGTGAGAGCTGATGCCAAGAACTCATTTTTTGGCAGCTTAAACAATTCAAGGATCAGAGAAAAATAGAGAAGTTGTCCACAGAAGAGCAGCACATTATGTTCGGAAACAGAGACAAATCAATGACTACATTTCTTTGACATATCATAATTGGAAAGAAGTCCACAGGGAGAAATGGAGAAAAATTGAAATTAATTGAAAAAACATATCTACTGTTCTCATTTAATTATTTAAAAAATAAATTAATAATTCCTAAGTCACTTATTTAAAAAATTAGAACTCTTTTTCTTGTTTGGTAATTGTACTTTTAAAAATAGGACATTTTGCTCAAAGTAATTTGACTTCCCCAAGTCTACTTGGGTTAATCGTTATCAATTTCAGTATTGCTGCATTCACCACAAATGACGGTAAGGAAACAAGACATCTCTTTCCATCCTGCTTCAGTATCAATGCCATTTTTAATTATAATAGCACATTGGCTAATTTTAAATTCTATTTACTTCTTAAGTGCTATACAGATAACATTTCCTCAGCATTTTCCATGAGATGATAATTACGTGGTCAATAAATAATGCCATAGATGAAAAATAATGTTATCCTTATTTTGCAGGTAAAGAAATTGAGGCTCACAGAGGTCAAATCACTTATTCAGCTTAATTCAGTTGGAAGGTGGTTGGGCTGAGCTTTGAATCCAATTACTTCCCTTTCAGAGTTGAAACTTCCATATTGTCATGGTAGCCATGAAGAGATATGTACTTTATCTTTCCACTAGATATTTAAGATACTTTTTTACCCTTTGGTATTTAACAATTATAAAAATTAGCAGACCCTTGTGGTTTTGAAATCATAGTAGCAACACATAGAACTTGGGGCCAATGTAGATACTTAGTGTCCATATTGCATGGCAGATAAAAGCAACTGTTGACTTTTTTATTGCTTTTACTGAATTTATTAAAATATATTTGTTTAGGGCCAGTCCCATGGCTGAGTGGTTAAGTTCATGTGCTCCACTTGGGGCATTCCAGGGTTTTGGTGGTTCGGATCTTGGGTGCGGACATGGCACCCATCACCAAGCCAAGCCGAGGCGGCGTCCCACATGCCACAACTAAAAGGACCTACAACTAGAATATACAACTATGTACTGAGAAAAAGGAAAAATAAAATCTTTAAAATATATATGTGTGTATATATGTATGTGTTTATCTATGGAGGTCAACGTGAATGAACTTCGGATTAGAAGAGAAGATGTGGGTGATTTTATTATTGCTGTTGTTGATGCCAGTTGTATTTTTCTTTAATATTATGGATAAAATAAAAATAACAAAATAAAAAGCATGCTAACTTTCATGTCTAATGTTAAATATTTTAAAAAGCAAGCTATTATATATTCAGTGTGGGAGAAAAAGGAGGAAATGAGAAAGAGAGACACAGACACAGAGAAAGAATTTTACTTTTGTTCTAGTCAAAAAGGGAAGAAAAAATTCAATGTTCTAAGATATTACTTTTTTCCATTACACTTGTGTATATATGTGTTAGTCTGGTAAATACTGCTCCGTTTTATTATGGCGTATGGCAAGCTGGAAGAGAATTTATTCTCTTTTCACATTGTCTGTTCATATTCGACCAAACTCAAAGCAAATCTCCTTTGAGTTGTTTTGTTGCTTTGTTACTGCTGTCTACTTGAAGATTCCACGGCCCAGTGCTTGATGGTCAGAGACAATAACCCTGGGCTGGAGCCAGAAGACTTTCTTATTGCTCACATGGACCTCTGGACAGGAAGCTTCATCTTTCTCTATGTGGGTTCTTAGAACCCTACTCCCAACAATTACAACCTGCTGACTACTGAGCGAATTTACACCAAATGCTGACATACCGGGAAATATAACTAGATCTCAGAGGCAATATTCACAGACCCATAAAGGAAACACACGAGGTTGAAATTCAAAGTGCTTGCACTCGCCCACAGCGCTGGGCATTTATAAGGCCCATAGATCATAATGCTTAACGATACAATCTTGAGAGCCTAGTGTCAGTCCTGATCGACAAAACAGTCCATGTCAATAACAACAGTGTGGAACAAAAGAATAAAATCTCTTGTTTATTCCCATGCCTCTTTTTGGAACATTACAATAATTCCTTGGAGGCACAAGATATCATATTTACTCATTCCCAATAATATATAAATTAAACCTCGACTTTTCTCTATACTTAGTTAGCACATTGAGGAATAATTAAAAATTATAGTCTTTATTTTCGTAGAGAAACATAGATAGAGAATCATTGATTTCCCCATGAATGTGAAATTGTCTAATAAGCTCAGGATATACATAGCAGGGTACACACCTTTTCTCTGTGTATGAGTCATTCCTCTCACTGGATTAAATGAAATTAAAAATTAGGTTAAATTGCTTAATTTCATACTCACCAAGTCCAGTACTAATTAGCTGAGGACATCTGATTTACTGAGAATCATTATAATGCTCTGTAAGCACAGGGATGTTCCTTTAAAGAGTCTGTAGCTCGGCATAGACGTATTCAGAAATTGGATATTATTAGGGACTGACATAATTAAGATTCACCGTTTCTGTAGGCTAGGACTCATTTTTAAGGCTAGCAATGAAGCCAAAGTTTTAGGACATTTATGCTATGCCTACTAACCAGTCTTGGGTTATTTGACAATATTCATATATTGACCACATTATTTTAGTTCTCTGCTTATAAGCTCCTGTCTCTTTGTTTTATATGTCTGAGCAGATCTCAACTCCACTTTTGTTCACAATGTACGTGGAAGATCTTTACCGCAAGGTGATATTTATTCCGACTCCTTCTGTTTCTCTTAGGGCAGATATGACAGGCCACGGTGAAGTCTACTCATAGCCCCATTACTGCATTTGAGGCTATTGAAATGGACAGTTCCTGCTGTGTTTTTTAATAGCAACTTTCACAGCAAGTCAACACATTTTGGACAAATTGTCTCATAGAAACTTCGTAAATATTGCTAATTCAGGGAAATTTGCTTTCAGATCTTGATGTGACTTGAGATAGATAACTGCCCTAAATTGCTTTTTTTTCTATCATAGTTTTCCTAGAAAAAGAAGAAAGAAGGGATGGAAGGAAGGAAGGAAGGAAGAAAGGAAGGAAGGAAGGAAGGAAGGAAGGAAGGAAGAAAGGAAGGAAGGAAGAAAGAAGAGAAAGAAAGAAAAGAAAGAAAAAGAGCGAAATTAAATGCGGGGTGAGGATTACAGGGTTTGCAAGACTATAAAATGACAAAAGGTAAAGATTACTGTTACATTGAGGAGCACAAACTAAAGAAGCATATCAATTCAATTGAGTTCAGTTAGTGTGTTCTGACAGATTTAATGTTTCAGGTCAACATGGATCGTGAGATCTAAGGATCCATCTGAAAGTTGTAAGGCAGCCAAAAGTTCCATCAACTTCCGTGGTGATATTTCATTCTGATTTGAGCAGAACAATTACAGGGCTATGAAGATAAATTACTGAGACTTCTTATATTAAACTCTTCTCTGTTTGGCCACGTGGCATGCACTCTTGATTTGTGTAATATGGTTTCTTTTCTTAGGAACCCTACAAACAGTTACCAGTGAGCTTGAGAGAAGGTAAAAGTAAATCTAATTCAACAGATCTTACCTAGTAGTGATTGGGATAGTTTAGAATCTTTTGAGTATGACATGTTGACATGGATGTCAATAAAATTAGATATGCTAAACCTTTGTCACATTCCTAATAAGAGGGAATAAAATGGAGTCCAATATTTATCCCGCACCTACTTGAATCAATATCCTACTAGGAAGTTTCCACACTTTGTTACTTAATTTAGACATGATTGTGGTTAAGTTTAAATTAATTGATCCACTGACTCCCAAGTGCTGAGCATAATATCTGATATGTGGAAAAGAACAAATATTTGTCTGTGACCTTTTACTGGGCTTAGCAAGTGCCATTAGTACATTCTACAAGAGAAGAAATTGAAACTCAAACAATTTAAGTAATTTTTCCTAGGTTGTCTGGCTAATGCAACTGTTTACGTGAGATATATTTTTATGGCTGTTTATAATTTTAAATAATCATACTAGACAATTCTCTCTAATTAGATAAGCACTGTTATGTACTGTTCTTATGAAATAGTGGCCAGAAATATTACTTTCTATGTTTGTTTTAGAATGTGAAAAACTGCTTTGTAATTTATTTTCCTTTTGTGGGTAATGTGATGTTAGGATTATTTTTTTGAAAGATCCTATGGTCTGGAGATTTATAATGAAGATATATTTACATTAATGTGGCCATCTATCAACTAGTAGTTCATAGTGATGCTTATCAGGTTGTGTGTAAGCATGGCTAACAGATGACTTGTTTTCTATCATGCAGCACATTGACAGAATCATCTGGAAAAATGAATTCAGAGCCTAAAAATTTGGTTAGAAGAGAGAGAGTGTGTTACAGTACATGACAGATTGGCACTTTGGCTCAAGCAGGAGATTGATTGACCTATAGATTTTGCTCAAAACGTTAATGTACAATGCTGCAGGCCTAGAGAAGCATTAAGTTATCAAGATGGATAGGCGGGGAGGACTTATTTTCCTTGGTCCTACTTTCAAGATAAATGTAGTACAGGAGAGAGAAAAAGAACAATGGGCATCGAGCAGTTCCAGGAAGTCGAATTTGTCAGACTTTAGCTAACAGAACATACAGGCAGATTTCTTAAACTCCTTCTTTTGCTTTGCACCTGAAAATGCAACCTATGCCAAATGCACTATTGTTTTTCCCTATAGCATAAACAGTTTATCAACTTTCTTGAATATGCTCATCTCTACATCACTATTCAGTTACTAGTTGGTTAATTCTTCCTTCTATTATAACCAGTTAATGAAAAAAAAAGTTTGACTTTACTAGGGAGAGTCTATTCTTACTTTGACACAAATTCAGCGGTCAGTAAATTCCACCCAGATTTAGGGTTATTTTGAGAATATCTCCGTAAATACAATATTAATGTATAACTATATTAACTAAGTTGTTGACTCAAACATGTATGTATAAATTAATTATGTAAAAGTGGTTGAATATAAATCACTATCTCCTAGAGACTAGATCTATCTCACTTTTCCTCTATAAACACCTTGGTCTTTTTTTATCAGTTATCTGTTGTTATAATAACGTTGACCAGCAAATCACTCGGAACTGAGTGGCTTAAAACAACTGATTAAAATTGTTGCTCATGAGTCTATGAATAATCTGGACTTCACTTCTGGTCTCATTTGAGCTCATTCATATATTAGCAGTCAGCTAGGGGGCAGGGAGGTGACTCTGCTAAACTTGGTTGGGCATGCCTACCTGGCTTGGATAATTGGATGTCAGCTAGTCATGTATTTTCTCAGCTTTGCTAGTCATTGTCTCTTATCATCCAGCAGACAAGCCCAGGTATGTGCTTATGGTGAAAGTGAGTCCAAGAAAGAGAGTGGCAGTCTGAAAGACTTCTTGAGGCCTCTGCCAGGAAGTTGCACTGTCACTTCTGCCGTATTCAATTGGCCAAAACAATTCACAAAGCCTGCCTAGATTCAAGGGAGCAGGAATCGACACGATCTCTTGATGAGAGAAACAGTAGTCATGTTGCAAAAGCATTAATTGACAGAGGAGTCCAGGATGGGGGGAAATTTGTAATCAATCTGCCATATTGACTCCCTCTTTTCTTTCTTTTTTTTTTTTTTTTGTGAGGAAGGTTCTCCCTGTGCTAATATATATTGTAAACCCTTCTCTTTTTTTGCTTGAGGGAGCTTAGCCCTGAACTAACATCTGTGCCAATCTTCCTCTACTCTGTATCTGAGATGCCTCCACAGCATGGCGCATGAGTGGAGTCCATCTGCAGATGGGATCCAAACCCGGGAACCCTGGGCCACTGCAGTATAGCATGTGGAACTTGAATCACTTGGCCATGGGGCTGGCCCCTGACTCCCTCTTTTCTTCTTTGGCCACTGTTATCTTCACTTAAAAATGGTAATAGTGGGCATCCTTGTCTTATTTCAATTATCTAAGAAAAAGATTTTAACATTTCACCATTCAGAAAAGTTTTGATATAGCTTTTTAAAAAATAACCTTTATCACATTAAGAAAGTTTCTTTTAATTTCTACTTTGCCAAGGTTTTTTGGTCATGGACAGGTATGGAGTTTATCAAATACATGATTTTTCCACATCTATTTTCTTGATCATATGATTTTCCTTTCTTCTTTGTGTTGAATAACACCCTTAAAATTATTGAAGGTTAAATCACCTTCATCCTCTGCTTAATTTTTTATTGCCACCACAAATTTAGCAGTTTAAACAACACAAACTTATTATCTTACAATTCTGTAGATCAGATATCCTTTACAGGTTTCAGCAGGCTAAAATAAAAGTGTCTGCAGGGCTGCTTTTCATTCTGAGTTCTTTCGGGGAGGATGTGTTTCCTTGCTCATTTGGATTATTGGAAAAATTCAGTTCCTTTTGGCTGTAGAACTGAGGTTCCCCTTTTCTTACCAACTATCTGATGATGGCTGTGCCAAGCTTCTAGAGACTATACACGTTCCGTGGTTCCTGCCTCTTTTCCTCCATCTTCAAAGCCATCAATGGCAAGTCAAGTTCCTTTCACATCACATCCCTCTGACCCAGTAGGGGAAGGGTCTCAGCTTTAAAGGATCCATGAGATTATTGGGCGAACCCCAGACAATCCAGAGAAATCTCCTTTCAAGATCCTTAACTGTAATCATATCTGCAAAGTCCCTTTTGCCATATAAGGTAACATATTCACAGCTTCTGTGATCCTATCTCTTACTACTGACTCTGATCCTCATGCCTCTCTCTCATAAGGACCCTTGTGATTACACTGGTCCCACCTGAATAATCAGGATAATTTTCTGACTCTCCAAGATCTTTCAATTAATCTCATCTGCAAAGTCCCTTTTACCCACATAAGGTAACACATTCACAGAATCTGGAGATTAGGGTGTGAATATCTTTGGGGAGCCACATTCTGCCACCCATCTTCCTAGAACAAACTCATTTGTTCATAATGCATTCATTGTTATGCTAAAATATTTTGTTTGATATTTTGCATCATGTTTTATGAGAGAGATTGCTGTAAATTTTCTTTCTTGTAATGTCTATGTCAGTGTTATTATTCCACTGGTTTCATAAAAGAAATTTTTGGAAGTCTCTCTCTTTATTTATTCTCTAGAAAAGGTTTTTGTAAAATGAGGGTAATTCTTTCTCTAAATGTTTGGTGGAATTCAAACATTTCATAAGAATTCATAATGGTAGTTTTCAAATGCAAATCTAATTTAATTGAAAAAATATTCAATTTTTTTAATTTAGTTTTTTATCATCAGTCAATTAATTTTGCTTTTTAGGGGACGTAATCTAAATATTTAAATTAGTTGAAATTTAATTTTTCAAACAATTGTCTTATTTTTGTAGGAGTTTTGGTAATATCATCTTTATCATTCTTGATATTTGTTATTTATGTCTACTCCCCTTCTTTAATTTTGTCAAATAATTTTTAATTATTTAATTCATTTATAAAACAATAACTTTTCATTTGATTCTCTAGATTTTATGTTTTCTATTTCATTACTTTTTACTTATCTATTGTTTCAACTTTTTTTGCCTTACTTTGCTATTTTTATTTTGCTTTAAAATATTTATGTCCAGATAATTGATTTTTCATCATTTTTGAGAACATTCTCTGATTTAAATCCTCTGAAATTCCTAAGATTGCCTTGTAGCCCAATATATGGTTAATTTTGCTCATTTCACATTTCCATTAAAAACATTAAAGTATTCTGCTGTTTGGGGATGTGGGGCTCTCTATATACCAATTAGTGCAAATTTGCTATTCATGCTGTTCACTTCTAACTACTTACTGATTTTTGGTATTCTTATTCTATCATTTACTGAAAAACGTGTTAAAACAGTTTTGTGTTGATTATAAAATTGTCTGTTTAAACTTTTACTTCTGTTAATTTTCCTTTCATATAATTTTATATTATCTAAATTGAAATCATTTGATCTTCCTAGAGGATTGCCACTTTTATCATTAGACATGTTCCTCTTTAACTCCAATAAAGTTTCTTTTTCTCCCCCCCCCAAGTTTTATTTAGAAAATGTAAAAAACATAGGGAGCACTCACGTAAGCAATAAAAGAGACTCAGTGTTTTATTTCATATACCAAGCTCATGCTCAAAGATTGATATGCTAAAGCAGCTTTTTTAGCCAATAACACATTTGGACCATTTGTTTTAATTATTAATCCTTTTTCATCTTTGCATCTCCTGCAGATATTTAGCTGTTGGAAACTAAAGGGACCACAATCTGATTTTCAGGTTAAGTTCATCCAGGTGAAAGAAAACAGAGGACATTCTAGACATCCAAATTCTTTTGCATTCTTAAAAAAAATTCCATCATGTTGCTGAAAAATCGCATACCTAGTCTCGGGCTAAGTCTATTCTGGAATCTAACCCTCCCACTAAAACTTTTGTTCTCTTTTTATTCTTCTTTTCCTTTTTTTAGAGAGGCTAGAGTGTCAGACAAACATAAGAGAAAGTTTCCTGTAACTTGTATTTGAAAATGAGTGATAACTAGTAGGATTAAGGTGCCAAGTGCTAAGAGACCGAGACTTTATACTTGAGTAGTTTCTATTAAAAGAAAGTTTGGTTTTTAGACTAACACTGGCTGCTCTTGATTCTGCCTCTCAGGTTTCAAACAGGATACATTTTCTTCTTTTTACCTTTTGACATATTTCACCCATTCCTCCCACCGCCCCCTCTTCACCTCTGGCAACCACTGATCCATCTGTTCTCTGCATCTATGAGCTTGTTTTTTTTTTAGATACTACATATAAGAGAAACCATATGGTATTTGTCTTTCTCTGTCTGATTTATTTCACTTAGCTTAATGTCCTCAAGGTCCATCCATGTTGGCGCAAGTGGTAAAATGGCATTCTTTTTATGGCTGCATAATATTCCAATATATGTATATATACCACAATTTCTTTATCCGTTCATTCATTGATGAATATTTAGGTTGTTTCCATATCTTGGTGATTGTAAATAGTGCTGCAATCAGCATGAGAGTGCATATATCTTTTCGAGTTAGTGTTTTCATTTTCTTTGTATAAACATCCATAAGTAGAATTCCTGGATCATATGGTAGTTCTATTTTTAATTTTTTGAGGAGTGCCATACTGTTTTCCATAGTGGCCGCACCAAATTACATTTCCAGCAACAGTGCACAAGTGCTCCTTTTTCTCTACATCCTCATCAACATTTGCTATTTCCTGTCTTTTTTATCATAGCCATTCCAACAGGTACGAAGTGATGTCTCATTATGGTTTTTATTTGAGTTTCCCTGATGATTAATGATGTGGAACATCTTTTCACATACCTGTTGGCCATCCGTATGTCTTCTTTGGAAAAATACTGAGCTTTTAATCAGGTTGGTTGTTTTTTTGCTTTGAGTTGTATGAATTCTTTATATATTTTGGATATTAGCCCCTTACCAGACAAGTGATTTGCAAATATTCTCTCAATTCAGTAGTGTGCCTTTTCATTTTGTTGATGATTTCCTTTGCTGTGCAGAATACTTTTAGTATTATGTAGTCCCACTTATTTATTTTTGCTTTTGTTGCTTTTGCTTTTGGTGTCAGATTCAAGAAATCATTGCCAAGACCCATGGCAAGGAGCTTACCATCTATGTTTCCTTCTAGGAGTTCTATGGTTTCAGGTATTAATTTCAAGTCTTTAAACTACTTTAACTTAATTTTTGTGTATGACGTAAGATGCTAGTCAAGTTTCATTGCTTTGCACGTGGCTATCCAGTTTTCCCAACACCATTTGTTGAAGAGACTTTCCTTTCTCCATTGCATATTTTTGGGTCCTTTGCCATAAATTAATTGGCCATATGTGTCTGGGTTTATTTCTGGGCTCTTTATTCTGTTCCATTGACCTATATGTCTGTTTTTATGCCAATACCATACTGTTTTAATTACTATAGCTTTGTAATATAGTTTGAAATCAGGGAGTGAAGTGCCTATAGCTTTATTCTTCTTTCTCAAGATTGCTTTGGCTATTTGGGTTTTTTTGTGGTTTCATACAAATTTTAAGATTATTTGCTCTATTTATTTGAAAAATACCATTGGAATTTTCATAACAATGCTTCTTAAAGTCTAATATTTTGTCTAATATTACTATAGGTATACCAGCTTCCTTTGGGCTGAAGTTTGTGCATTGTATCATGTGTACTCTTTCATTTCTAACATTTTCTATCCTTATGATAAAACTTGTATCTCTTTCAAGTGGCATATAACACTTATATTCAAATTAGAGTATTTTGTCCATTAATATTTAGTATAATCATTCATATTTCTATTTTTGTATATAATCATATTCTTGTTTATCTGTTCATCCCAGTTATTTAATATTCTTTTATCTCTTTCCTTTCCTGACATTTTCATTGTATGCTTAGAATTTAATTCTTTTGCTTTTAGTCTGTTGCTTCCATGTTCTTTTAGAGTTATTTTAGATGTTTCCTTAGAGATTGTAAGATCTGTCCTTGACTGTTAAAGTGTATTTATGCTTTATTTTTGCTGCATTTAACCCCTTCTGCTTTGAGTTCTCTTGTGTGGCAAAACATTTACTGAATTTGTAATCTCACATTACATCTTATTAATAGTACTATTTGTTTACATTTGCATGCATATTTGAACTTGCCATATCCTTCTTTTTTTAAACTCTTTTCTATATCTCTGTGCTTCCATTTGCTATTACTTTCTTTCTATTGGTTATAACATATGCTGTTATTTTCTTTGTTTGCTTGAAAATATATTTATTTTATTTTCATTGTCCAAGGGTGTTTCCACTGAATACAGCATTCTAGTTTGGCCAGTATTTTAAAAAAATCACTTTGAAGATGTCATTTCTTTGTCTTCTACTTTTCATTTACTTTTTTTTATTTTTTATTTTTTGAGAAGTTAGTTTTCAGTCGGGTCATTTATCTTACTGAATTTCTTTTAAAATTTAAATTTCTTTACATTTTAAAGGAACCTCCACTGCCTGGAACCTTTTAAAATTTTCTTTTTGTCTGGTTTCCAGTAGTTCTACTATGAAGTACCGAAGGGAAAATCTTACTTCTTTTTTTAAATAATTTTTTTTAAAAGTATCCTTCTTGAAGAGTTTAACACTTCTTGACTCTGTATCTTAATGGCTTTTAAAGTATTGCTTCTGCCTCATTATCTTTCACCTAACTGAGAATAGAAGTACTTATGTATTTATTTTACTATTTTGTGTCAACATTTCTCATATTTTATCTTAATTTCTTGACTATAAATCAACTATTTTAGACTCTGTGGCTGATAACTACAGTATCCACTTCCTTTTCTAGATCAGCATATATTATTTGTTTTTATTGAATGTTATAAGTCAAGTCTCATCTTCCTGTACTTCTAAGTGGTTTTGATTAAAAGAGAGACATTATTTAAGAAAACTCTAGAACTAATATATTGCTCTGGATCATGTGATTAGGTTGCTCTTTTCCTCAAGAAAGAAGAAGCTAAAGTTAAATCAATATGTGTTCAACTTCAAAGGTATTTTTAATTTTACTTAACACTTTGCTTGGTTTTAATTAATGTGGGTCTATGGATGGGCCCGTAAGTTCTGTGAACCCAGTGGAATTATCTGCAAATTATTGTGTGTGTATTTGCTTTTGAGTACATAGGCCCTTGAGGGAAAATTTATAACTTCCACCGATGCTTTAAAGATTCCTCAATGAAAAAAGTTTTAGGAAAATCTTTATGTAAGTTGATTACTCAGTTTTAAATGAGGAGGTTTTCAGTAGAGACTTGAATATGTAAAGGAGATTATAAAAATTGGTTACTTTCTGCAGATCTCCTTTTTCTGAACAAATTTACATTACTCGCTGTATATGATAACTAGTCTGCATGCAGATTCCTGGATATTCTTCTGTAGGAAAGGAAAGAAAAAAAATATGGTCTAATGCTGAAGTGAAAACAAATTAAATGATCTGAGAGAAATGATCAGACAGGGAAAGGGGAAACTGAGGAAAGTTTACTAACAGCACTTGTTTTGTCTAAGAAATCTTTTCATGTGAACGTAATATCATTTAACGACACAAGTTTTCACCCTTTCTCTACTATTTTCTCCTTCAAGCACTAGAAAACATTCTGTTTTATTAAAAAGTTTTTTAGAGGCATATTCTATCACTTTAATAAAGGAAACATTCAAATTAATAAACTCACTAGCATCTAGTTTCATGCAAACACATCAAAATCCATAAGTTTCAATTTTAATCTCAATTTCCTTTGCCTGTTGCCAATGGCAAGAGCTGAAAAATAAAACTGCTGACATGGAGTCAGTGAAAGAAAAAGGATCTCTTATGTAGTTATCCATGTGTTTTAGACAATGATAGATGAGGTTTATGAAAGAAAATCATGAAAATTAATTGCTAAAGTAAAAATTTCATGATACAATTTAGTTATTTTCATAAAAACTAGAGAGAAACTTAAAATTAGCGTGAGGTTCAAAGGTTCCTTTAAAAGTTATATGTAATATTTACTTGAGATTGTAATATGGCATGTATCATATATCATCATGTTAATAGATCATGTTTCTTTAGGACCTTACATTCCTGTTAAAAGGAAAATATTTTACATCTATTTTAAAAATACGTTGTCTCTTTGACAGTTAACCCCCATTCCAAACTGAGGCAAATGTTTGAACTAAAGTTTTGAATCAGAATGATAAATATATTCACAGCTTCAATGTTTTATTGACCTTTGCAAGCAACAGATGAATATCTTAAACCTGGCAAAATGAAACAGTTTGAACTGGCTACCAAAAATTTTGTTTTTATCTGTTGCTATCTTGGTTCTCCTATAATTCTTAATTTGAATATCAAGAGTTCATAATTGAGGAGGAATATACATACATTTAGTTTTAAAACCAATTTCTTTACGTGAAAGACAATTCTCAGAGAAAAATGTCTTCTTTATCCTGTAGGCATGAAGATTTTTTTCCCCAAGTAGAAGTGACAACTAGAAAACAAAAATATATAATCATTCTGAAATTATAAACTAAATACAGAATCTTTTACTTTTCAGTATTCAAACTCAAAGAATTTCTTCTTTCTCCTCTGTACAGATAATAAAACACATATTCACTGACAATATAAGAATTTTATGTGTTTTCCCTCTGCAGTGGGAGGTGGTACTAAGATGGAAGAGCCAATTTCTTCACTAGATAAGACATGAGCAGTTACTAGCTTTGTTCTATGTCTTTTACTGAGATCTGCTTAGAAAGATACTTTACTGTGTGTGCTGTTAAATTCCATGTGGCTGACTAGGTAACAAATAGAAAAGACAGAAGCTGAGGGCCACAGGGGTTTGCAGTTGTCAGCATGGTGATAAGCTGGCGCTTTATCATTAGAAACTAAAGAGTACTTAAACGGTACTGCCTGCACTCCTGGTCATAATTCATTGGCCTCCAGCGACTCTGCGTGTATGTGTGCTTACCTTTCCTAATCTCAGTCTCTGTTTTGCTGGAGTCTGTGTTATAAAACTTCCGTGATCCTCCTACACATAGCCTTTCTTTTTCTAACATCAAAGAATCAGAAAGAACACACAGCTTGAAATATAAGAAAAACAAATCTTTGTTGTTGGTGCCATTTGAGTCAATTCAACTCCTAGTGACCCTGTGTCCAGCAGTGCGGAACCCTGGCCGGTCTTTCTGCGCCATCCTCTCACCTTCCAGCCCTATATCAGACCGTGCTCAGCTGCTGTTCATAGGGTTTTCATGGCCATTTTTTGCAGAGGTAGGTGACTAGTTCCTTCTTTCTAGTCTGTCTTAGTCAGGAAGCTCCGCTGAAACCTGTCCACCATGAGTGACCCTGCTGGTATTTGAAATACTGGTGGCATAGCTTTCAGCATCACAGCAACATGCAGCCACCACAGTATGACAACCAACAGAAGGGTGGTGCGGGTCCCTAACTGGGAAACAACCCTGGGCCACTGAGAGAGTGCCAAATCTTAACTACTAGACCACCAGGCTGGCCATAAGAAAAACAAATACTGGAGGGAAATAAGTTAGAAAGTTAGTACAAATAAAATGCTACTAAAAAGGCTGTGGACAGATGACAATCCAAACGGAAAACTGGAGTTTAGTAGCCCTGAAGCAGAACTATAGAAGTGATGTTTTCAAATAGAATTCACTCTTAGGTTGCAACAGGAGTGAATTAAAAGGATCATCTGAAAATGTTTTATTTATAAAGTTCATTCTCTAAGAGGAATTGATTTTGAAATCCGTATCTATGAGGTCAGGAAATATTTAAAAGATTTAAATTGTTTAAAAGCAATATTTTTTAGAAAAATTTTTCTACCCTCCTAGGAAAATAGCTACTTGAAAGATCTGAGTTTTGACAGTGAGCCAAGTCTTTTCATCCCATCTCCTGAAGCTGCCAGTGAAGGAGGAAATTTCTCAAAAACAATGATGAAGGAAACACACGTGTAAAATATTTCTTCTATGGACAGAGTCTTCCCATGATCACTTTGCCCCAGAGTATTTGTTCCTATCCAAAACTCAATGAGGAAACATAAGTAATGACTTTTTCCTCTTCCTTTTTTATTTATGCCATGAGAAAAAGGAAAGGTAACTATGTGAAGAGATGGATATGTTAACTTGACTGTAGTAATCATTTCACTATATAGTTCTATGTATCATGTTGTATACCTTAAATATATATAATTTTTTATTTTAGAAATAGAACAAAACTTGGAAATAACCCAAATGTCAATCAACAGATGAACGGATAAACAAAATGTGATATATTCACACAATAGAGTTTTTCTTTCTTAATTGAGGTACCATTGGTCTATAACATTATATAAATCACAGGTGTACAACATTATATTTTGATTTCTGTGTAGATGGCAGCATGTTTACTACCCAAAGACTAAATACCATTTGTCACTGTACACATGTGCCCTATTACCCCTTTCATCCTCCTCCCTCTCCCATTCCCCTCTGGTAACCACTAATCTAATCTCTATATTTGTGTGTTTGTTTGTTGTTGTTGTTGTTTTTAATCTTCCACTTATATGTGAAATCATATGGCGTTTGACTTTCTCTGTCTGACTTATTTTGCTTAGCAAAGTCCTTCCATGTTGCTGCAGATGGCAAGATTTCACCTTTTTATGGCTGAGTAGTATTCCATTGTGTGTATATACCACATCTTCTTTATCCATTCTTCCATTGATGGGCACTTGATTGTTTCCAAGTCTTGGCTATTGGAAGTAATGTCTCAGAGAACACAGTGGTGCAAATATCTTTTCACATTCATATTTTGCATTCTCTGGATAAACACACAGAAGTGGAATAGCTGGATCTTTTTGAATACCATAGCTCACTAGGCAAGGGAAACAAAAGAAAAAATAAAGAAATGGGATTACAACAAACTAAAAAGCTTCTGCACAGAAAAAGAAACAATCAACAAAAGAAAAAGACAAGCTAACAATCGGGAGAAGATATTTGCAAATCAAATATCTGATAAAGGATTAATATCCAAAATATGTAAAGAACTCATACAAATCAACAGCAAACAACTCAATTAAAATATGGACAAAAGTTCTGAACAGACATTTTTCCAAAGAAGATAGAAATGGCCAACAAGCACATGAAAAGATATTCAATATCACTAATTATTAGGGAAATGTATGTCAAAACTACCATAATATGTCACCTCATGACTGTCAGAATGGCTATAAATAAAAAGACAAAAAATAACAAGTGTTTCAGAGGATGTGGAGAAAAGAGAACCCTCATACACTGCTGGTGGGAGTGTAAGCTGATAAAACCACTATGGAAAACAGTATGGAGATTCCTCATAAATTTAAGAATATAACTACCATACAATAGAGTATTATTCAGTTAGAAAAGGAATCAAGTATTGATACACACTTCAGCAAGGATAAACCTTGAAAACATTACGCTTAGTGAAAGAAGTCCAACACAAAAGGCAATACATTGTATGATTCCACTTGTATGAAAAATCCAGACTAGGTAAATGAACAGAGACAGGCGGCAGATTACTGGTTGTTAGGGGTTGGGGGGTATGGGGAGTGACTGCTTAATGTGTACAGAGTTTCTGTTCAGGGTGATGAAAACATTCTTGGTCTAGATTGTGGTGATGGGGTAAAGCATAGTGAGTGGAGTTAATGCCTATGAATTGTAAAATTAAAATTTTTAAAAACTAAAAATTTCTATGCCACAAAACACAAGTGTCAAGAAGATAGAATTAGGCTTGATAATCTCAATGAGAAGATGGTTAAAATATGGAGTTAATTACAGGGTACATTTGTATGCATGTGGAAGAAATAAACACGGTCACTCCCAGGATGACCCACTCTCTGATAGGGTTTGTTATTCTAAGATGCAGAGACAAAGGGTCTGAAGTCATAGGTCAGGTTCTCCTAGAGAGAGATGCTGAGATGGAGATTTACAGGCAGTGGTTCCTGGAGGAGCACTCACAAAAGCAACACCTGTAAAGGAACGAGAGAAGTTGGATTGACCAGAGGAAAAAGGAAGAAGCAAGAGAGACTTTGGCTGAGGTGGATTTCAGAGAAGTCTCAACATGAGTCAAAGAGATCAGGCCTTTGTACTACTGGTTTCCACTAGTCATTGGATGTGAGCTGTTCCCAAAGAGGGACTGAGGCAGCTCTCTTTGACTGATGTCAATTTCTGGGGAAGATCTGGGCTGTGAATCATTGATTAGCAACAATCTCATTTCTAATCATTTTTGTTTGATTTCTTTTAGTTGTATAGATTGAGCAACACCCTTGTTAACCACTCATCTAAATTCTAGAGTCCCATGGTCTATTAAGCATGTTCATAGTTCTTTGCCAATCAGATCCCACTAGCTTCCGCTCGCAGTTTGCCATTTGTTACCATAATTCCTAGATTTTTTCTTATCAATGCAACCTACCACATAGCCTCTGTTATTCCGGACCCCATCATCACTAGTGATAACAGAGAGCCAGCCCAGTTCTATAATAGCATCACTCACCAGAAACCCTGGCTAGCAAATAAAAGCTACCACTGAGCTTCTTTTCACACTGGAAAATGAGATTCCTTCAGGCCCCTTTATGGAACATTGTCACCTAGTGATTCATCTGGGCTTATGTGATGATTGACTTCAGGCTGCCCTGAGGAGAGTTGTAACCCTGGGGACAGGCAGTATCTGGGAAAGGACTCACATGTGAGCTGTCAGCAAGCAACATTTCCAACAGACAGCTAGAGTAATGAGTGCTTTGTTCCTAAAAGTGGGGATTTGGGCAACGGACCATAATACTCACCCCAAGAATCTTGACCTCACCTCTGCAAGAACATCTATGTATAATCCCATTATTCATGGTATATGGATGTGTGCACTGTGTATGTCTGTGCAACCTGGAGAGGAAAAGAATAAGGATCAATTGACCATTTTCTAGGGTGGTTTTGATGATGGTTATAGATAATTTCTTAGTATATGAATTTCTTGAGGGCAAATAACATATAACGCTTGTTTATTTTACTATCTAGACATCTCTTAAAGAATAGGCCATAAATAAATATCTGCAAAAGGATTGTCTGATTATCTGAATAAATAGTAATACATTTTTGCCATCGGGTACATTATTGTAAACTGTGATGGGCCTTTTTTTCTCATTTATTTTTCTCCCTCCCTTCCCTTCCTACTTTTTTTATTTCCTCTTTTTTCTCTTCCTTCTCTCCTTTCACCCACTGTCCTTGTTTGGTTTCTCTCTCTCTTTTAATATTGGTCAGATATATAGTTACTTTACGGAATTTTTTTTAGGTTTAGGTTTTTTACTTAGTTTTATCTGAAGCTACATTTTTGATGCTTTTATTGCAGAATTGCATACAATTATAAAAGAAACTTTTAAAATATCCTGTTCAACCATGAAGGGAAAAAAATAAGGCTTAAAGCAATTTTTAAAAACTTTTTTAAAGATTAGAGTATGGAAAGGAAAAATGACTTTACGGTGGAGACATCCAGTAGAAACTACCTTAACCAAGTGATAAGTTACGTTAATGTCATACATCCCAGATGTGACATGATAATAAGGGAATTTCAGGTTGGTGATGTTCTTGAAAAACCCATAATTTCAATCTCATCATGAAAAAAAATCAGGCAAACCTAAGCTGAAGATCGCTCTAAAGAAATACATTTAAAGAAATAGATGACTAGGACTTTTCAAAACTGTCAAGGTCATGGGAAAACAAAAAAGAAGAAAACAAAAGTCTAAGAAACCAATTAGAGATTGGAGGAGTCTGAGGAAACACGATGACTGAATGTGATATGGTATCCTGGATTGTCTAACACAAAAATAGTGGAAAGGCTAGCAATATCTGAATAGATTCTGTAGTTTAGTCAATAGTAATATACCAATAGTATATTGGCATATTACTATAATATTGGTATATTATATTGGTATAATAGTAATATACCAATAGTAATGTACCAATGTTTCACAGTGATGACAAATGCACCATAGTTACATAAGATGATAACATTAGGGAACTTTTATATTTTATGACTTGAAGGTGACTCAGCTAAAGAGGTTAACATTAAATAACCATGGAAATTTTTTATTCTTCAGAGTTACTGATCTATACTAGTCAGTGGCCAATCAAAGAAGCAGAACCAGGGGGCCAACCTGGTTGCATAGCAGTTAAGTTCATGCGCTCTACTTCAGCAGCCCAGGGTTCACCAGTTTGATTCCTGGGCAGACCTACACACCACTGATCAAGTCACGCTGTGGCGGTGTCCCACATTCAAAATAGAGGAAGATTGGCACAGATGTTAGCTCTGGGCCAATCTTCCCCACCAAAAAAAAAAAAAAAAGGAGAAGCAGCAGCAGAACTAGTAGGGGAAAAATAGCTGATAGATACATAGATTGCAGTTGTTGTGAGTGCTGTCCAGTCGATTCCATCTCCTAGTGACCCTGTGTGCAGCAGAGCAGAACCTTGCCCTGTCTTCCTGCACCATCCTCTCACCTTCCAGTGCTGTATCAGACAATGCTCTGCTGCTGTTCTTAGGGTTTTCATGGCCAAATT
The DNA here is from genome assembly GCF_041296235.1 of Equus asinus. Taxonomy (NCBI): domain Eukaryota; kingdom Metazoa; phylum Chordata; class Mammalia; order Perissodactyla; family Equidae; genus Equus; species Equus asinus. Next base: position 84,585,535 of record NC_091799.1, read on the forward strand.
AGAGTTGGATAAAGCAATTGTGAGCACTGGCTAAGCAGCCCCTGCAAGGCAGTCTGCATCTCTATTGCTGAAGCACAAAGCACACAGTCAGCCAGCCAGAAAGGGGCTATCAGGAGCAGGCAGGAACCCAGGAGTGCAAGCTGGGAACCCCACAATCTGGAGCTGAAACCCGACCATCATGAGGCAGAGACCATGGAAGACGAACTGTAACACTTTCCATGTCAGTTCTTGGGCTTTGCTGACAAGCCTGCAGAAGCCAGGGCCCTTCCTCATGAAGCCACACAGCATGCTTCTAGTTCAGGAGTCAGAGAACGTTAGAAACGATCCAGGCAGAAGGGAGAGAGACTTGCAGCCCCAGTTACTGCTTTGTGCCAGTGGAGTGAGTTGCAGATCAGCAACAAGGCATTGGTGCTACAAAATGGCTGCTACCCACCTTTGGGTCGTCTCCTTGACAGGATTACTAAGTGTTAGCCAGTACACTGTTTTCTTGAATTCTGTGTTGTCTCCTGGAACCTTGTTTCTTATAGCAAATGATCCAGCCTCCTTAATATGTTGCATTTGTATCTAAATATGAGCGGTATTTTCTAGCTTTAGTCTCAAAAAACAAGATTAATGTAAGTCAGTTAATTACTATAGCACATTTGTATTTTGTTTTCTATTAGATGGAATGAAGATGTTAATAGAGCCCTTGATATTTCTACTCATTTCATTAAATATGAAATGTATATTTATAAACATAAATATCTAACATAATGTGTTGAATATTTATGCAATGCTTTGCTGCCAAAGTCCATATGTATGTATATCCATGGATTTTGAGATAATTTTCTGAATTGATGGATTCATGTAACACAATGACTCTCTCTGCATTATCAACCTTTTACTTATGAATAGCTTTCAGCTATTAAGCATGAGGAATTAACTCTCAGATGAATTTTGAGCAAAAAAGAGATCCTGGTAGCTCTTAAGATATATTGTGAATTGCTGTGATGATATGCCATTAAATTTATTCCAAAGGATATTTTTTGAATTGCCTGCGGAAATATGAGTGCTTTTTTTCCTTCTTTTTAATCATGGCACTTGCCCCAGGTTGCCAAAAAAGCAGCCATCAACATTCTTTAGTGACGGCGGCTTAGTACTCTCAGCCATCTTATCTCCTCTGTTGCATGGATGACGTTTTTTATCAGTGAATACAAACAGTAAAATGGAACCATAATCCTACCATCGTTACACAGAAGGTCCCCAGCTGCTTCTCTGACACTTGTAGCCTATCTATCTGCTAAAGAAACTAGGCACACAAGCACAAGAGAACCTATTCACAAATTATATGTATTGCAAAGTAACACAATTATTACAGATGACAGATAATGAAATGATGAAGGCATAAAGACTAGTTAAAGGAAAAATAATAAAGGGACCATTTTGTTAGTAATTTTACAAAGATTGGATGACATCTATGGAGCTGAACTCAAAATATCTACCTGCTATTTCTTATATCAGGTTATTTTTTCAGAAGTGTATCATTAACTCCCATTACTGTATGATCCCTTGATGGGAGACTTTGCATGCCACACATAAAAACCTCAGGATATTTTATCTTGATCTTTACACAAAGAACCCGAAGACATCATTTTATGCATAAAATGACAAAGAGAAGAATAGCAGCTATAACAGGCACAAAACCTTAAAACTTTTAGTACATAAATAGGTTTTAGCTTTGCTTCTAAAACAAAGGGAACTCCGTATAGGTTTTCACAAATACTCTAACTAGTGCTGTACTGCAGCACAATGTTATTTTTATAGATAGCTGGACAGAAGAGAATAGACTCGAATGAAAACCTAAAGAAGTTATAGAAATATCTTACATACAGCTATTTCCATATGAACCTTATAATCAAGGGATATTTATTAAACACAAACGATGTGTCATACCTGTTTTAAAAGCAGGGATTATAAAGATGAATAATGAGCCTCGCTGCCTATTATGAACCCACAGACTAGTGGGAGAGCACATGTAAATAGCTAATTATAAACCTGATTTTCATGTTCTCTCTTAAGGTCAATATTGGGTGTGTGGGCGATTCTACAATTATTTGTTAAACCACACAGATACAGCACACACACACTCACATACACTCTTCTATATCGTTTTGTATGTATGATATATTCTATAGTATAAACAAATATTGAAAAGACAGATTCTATCAGAACAGAGCCATGCTGGCTAAGGAATTCCCCAACTCTCAAAGAGCTGCAAAGTGAAAAAACAAAGAAACGAATGAACAACTCCACATAGCAGTGTGCTCACAGTGTGCCTATGTCTGTTCGCCATTACCATACAGTAAATGATACACAACTAAATGACATCCTTAATTACTATGCACTTATTAATATAAGTCTTTATTGTCAAAAATAACTAAGTTTGGTCTTGGTAAAATGTACTAGCTGTGTGAACTCAAACAGCTGTTGGAATTGAGTCCCTTTTCTTATCAGTACAGTATCTGGGTGGAATAACTATGACACTGCTCCCTCCTTCCTGCCTCCTATCTCCGTTGAGCCTACACAACAGTTTTTTGTCCTCAAATACTTTTCTTAAAGAGTCCCGTCAAACTCTGTCGCCTAGTATCTAGCTCCAATGCTACATTCCAGAGAGACTCTTCTAGCCACTATGCATTGAGCCCCAACTCCACTTGACCACCACTCTCTCGTATTACCATTTTAATTCTTTTCAGATTACTTAGAACAATCTAAAATTTGGGCCCATGAATATTTATTGAATGGAAGAGTAAACATATGGGAAAAACACCTAACATTAAATGTGGCACAATGAAATTCAATAAATGTTATTTTCCTCCCCATCAAATCCATCCCACTCCTCAATTCCAGGTTAATTTTCGTAGAATACTATTTCACTACTGCAATACCTTCTTCAAAACAATAATTTTAGTGCCAGCCTAGTGGTGTAGTGGTTAAGTTCAAGTGCTTCACTTTGGAGGCCCAGGGTTTGCAGGTTCGGATCCTGGGTGCAGACCAAGCACTGGTCATCAGGCCAGGCTGTGGCGGCATCCCATATAAAATAGAGGAAGATTGGCACAGGTGTTAGCTCAGTGACAACCTTCCTCAAGTAAAAAGAGGAAGATTGGCAACAGATGTTAACTCAGGGCCAATCTTCCTCACAAAAATAAAAAAAAAAAGTAGTCGGAACAAATTAAAACTCTTTATTATTCAAGGCTTAGTAAAATGTAATCTGAATTTCCTTTCTCACTTTATTTTTGGCTACATTCCCTGAAGTTATGCTCTTAACAAAATTAATCTCTGCATTATTTTCTTCACTCCCTCTACCTGAAATGCCTTCCATCATTACTACGTATTCCTCCTTCCAAACCCAGGCTTAATCTGATCATGGGAAAATTCCCCTTGTGGGAAGGTCCCTAGGGAATAAACAGTATCTAAACAGTAGCTTTCTTCTCACTATTAAGCCTAGAATTTGTCCCAAAATGAACAAATAAAGAGTGTGACTAATGTCATTAGTTATAAGCTTAAAAACATCTAAAGATAATAAGATATTGCGAAATCAGTATTTTGTAAATCCATCTGGAAGTATGCTATGATAATCTGGAATCCCTGGTCCTGTCCTCATTCTCAAAGCCTTCCACTCTCCTCTGAGCTTTCCTTCACCCCCTACCCCATAGCAATTTCTATCTACTCTGCAATCTTAAAGGTTTTATTATTTACAATTGTTTTGACAATCTATTTCTATATAAACTTCTTGTAGCATTATCCTCTTCTTTTGTATATTCTAAATTGGGCCTTGTACCTAATAAATGCTCAATAATTCAGGGTTAATTGAATGAATTCCACATCACACTGTGGAATGCCAATTCAATTTTGTAACCTGTCTTTACAAGAAAGATACTGATTCCATTAACAGAATTGTTCATGTGGCAATTAGCATCATTAAGATAAATTAAATTAATGGATGAGATATCCATTTCTTTAGACTTTAGAAAACTGGGCTTAATGATTAGAAACTTTTCATCACATTAACAACACTTATCAAATTAACATGTCATGTTTTCATTCATCCAAAACACACATTTATAGAAATTAAATGATTAGATCAGTGTAAGTGATTTTGAAAATTTTTCCACTAGTAAATTCATTTAAAGAAAAGCATCAATAATTTACTCCAAATAAGGTGATTATAAATATTTCCTACAAAGTCCTGCTTATGTTGGTATGCTATGAGTTTTCATTAATTTATTTGTTAATTTCATTTGACCAATAACCACTGGGATTAAACTAATATAAAAATACAGATGCACTATCATGACTAATATTAATATTGCATTTTGGTTAAAAAAAGGTAAAATAAAGATATTTACCAGCAGGCTTTGCCATGAATAAAGGAAACTGTTTATCATGAATTGTTCATGGAAATCCATAGCTCCTCTCCACTATAAAAGTCATAATGCTAAGCATAAATAACTGAAGAAAAATTTCTCCCGTCACAGTTTTCAAAAATGCTAAGGTTGAAACTTCTTTCCTTTGCCAGTTAACATTTTGAGCACTTTCTCTAATATTTTGGTTAATTTGTCAATAAATTAGGAAATCATCAATAAGGAGGGAATCTATTTTTGCATAATATTTAGTCATTAAAAACCTAATCCTATTTAATTGAAAATATATACTTTGTATTCAGTTCTACATAGAATTTTTTCACAATCTCAATTCTGACCTTGACTCAAAAATTCCTCTTGGGATGGCAAATAAAGTTGTGTTCCTTCCTGTTTAGCATTTTCTTTTGTTTCTACCCAGAATCTCTATGTCTTCTTTTGGGGAGGGTTTAGACTAGACAAAAAGAGGCAAACGTCATTTTCTGTGCTTTTTCTATTCATACTCTTTTCTTAGCTGATGGGCCTGGAGGTCATGATCCATTTTATGACAAGCACACGACCATCAGCTCTTCCACAGATTGTACTTAGTCATAGTTACTTGGAAAAGAACATCTTGACTTTGTGTTTAGAAGATATAAATATAAATATATAAATGCATGCATTTATGTAACTATATAAACGTGTGTGTGTGTGTGTGTGTGTATATGGCTTCTACTTCTTTAATAGTCATTGCTTTAATATCTTAACAGTCTATTTATTTACTATCCGTGACTCATTTTTCCCCTGACACCATTTTGATGATTATCTGAAATTTAAACTATTGGTTCTTATGGATATATTTTATTTTCACTTTTATTTTGTGGGCTTGTCTTTGTTTTTATTATTTTTTCTTTTTAAAGACAAAACTTGTTTCCTAAAGCATTTGATCATCTTTAAGTGCATTTTTCCTGAACAAGTTTTAAGTACTTCCTTCAAAATTCTTTTCCGTGAAGGTGTTTATATGTAAACACTTCTGAAGCTTATGTTCCTGAGAACATTTTCATCATGATCTCATATTTAAATTACAGTCTGGCTATAAAATTCCCATTCAAAGATCTCTTCCCTCCATATTTTGAAAATATTCTTTGCTTGTCTTCTTGCAACCAATGGTTATTCTTACTATGGAAGAACACATTATCATTCTGTGTACAATCTGTTCTTTCTCTCTGAAAGCTTTTAGGATTTTCTTTGTCTTTGATATTCTCTAGTTTTAATATAAATTGTGGGCTTTTTCTTATTGTTCCCTTTTGTTTTCTAAAGGTATTTTTAGTCTTATTTGGTCCATCTGAGAACTTTATCTCTATTTTTTCAACTATTTATCCTTTTCATTTGTATTTTTCTTTCTGAGATTGCTATTATCCGATGCTTAGTATTTCTGCTATACTCTCATTTCTATTATATTTACTATATCTTCAACATTTACTCCTTCCTTTGAGTGAGTTTCTCCATCTCCTTTGCCAGTGGACTAATTTAATTCTCAGATGTATTCCTTCTATAATTTACTGCACTTGTCAAACCATCAGGTTAACAACCCAAGCACTACAACCTATGCAAGGTGCACATGTAAAGCTGGTGAATGGGAGGAATTTGGAAGAAGATGGTCAATAAAATGCATGCAGTCTTCCAAAATCCTGCCATTATGCCAAAAGGACTGTTTGGACCTGGCATTTTTATATGAACCATTATGTCCAGGGGGACATTTAGAAATGTTTTGTTTATACAAGTTTTTGTTTTTCTCTTTTATTTCTAAAAGAGAGCGTAATACTAAGGATAAAATAAGCATTAGATCACGCAAGCGATTTGGAAATGTGTGAAATTTACAATTTGTGTTGGAATCTTGCTGGTGTGCCAAACATTCTTTACTTGAACACCAGTAGCCTAGAAGTTTAGATAAAACCATTGGTTTTAGCTGACTACTGAGTCAACATCTTCCTGTGGCTGAGTTACAAATATCACACAGGGATAAAGTGGCTTGTCTTTCCACACCATCTGTTATATTCTTTGATTCAACTATTATATTCTTTGCAACTAAATTTTTTTTTTATTTCCTTTGTTCTTTGCTTTGTTTTGTTTTTCTTTTATTTTGCTAATATTGTCTCATAACTTTTAGTGTGTTATTTTACCACCTTGATCCATCTACTCTAATGTCTCTGCTTCTGATGGAATGACTTATTTTTTTTTACTTGAAGTAGTTAAACACCCCAAATTCCGATTATTTTGGCCTGTGAGTTTATATTTCCATTGAGGATACTGGGAACTGTCCAGTAATGTGTATAAGGGAAGGCCCTGACATCAGACCTCTATCTGAGTCATCCCAGTAAGCTCAAGCTAAATTGGAATGAGTCCTACCATAGAAATCTACAGACTTGAGAACAGTGCAGTTAATCTATTCTCAAACCAAGAAAACAATTCATCACTTCAAGACATTACCCTCCACCTCCAAGGAGAAACAGACTTGAGGGGAAGGACTCCTTGGATTGTATTTTACCAGCGTGAGGTGTTCAGAAGACTAGTATTTGGAAAACAAATTCCACAGACTGGTTAGTCTTCACACATGTTTTCTTTAAATTACTAACCCAAACAGTTTTTATTTTATCCCCAAGTACACCTACCCCAGAGGTCTGATTTGCCATAGGTAGGGGATCAGGCACTGATAATAATAATGATGATAATAATAATAATAATAATAAAAGGTAACACAGGGTTAGATATGAAAAGTGATATCATAGAATCCTTTTTTATCTTATTAGAGTGATGCTTGCCCACCTTTTGCCACAAGCTAAAGCTGCTATCACTAAGGTAGACCTGTTCAAAAGATGGATGTTCCCTCAGGGTTTCTACTCACTTGGTGTTTCAGTCTTTAATTCCCTGGGGTTGGTCTTGGGGAGGATGCCAGCAGTTTTTGCTAGATCAGCATAATGATAAGAACTGGTGGTTCTAATATTTCTACATTAAGAGATTTATTGAGGTTTGCTTCCAGTCAATTTTTATAAATATTTTATATCACCTGAAACTATTTAATCTCTGTCATCAGAGTTTAAAGAGTGATCTACAGTTTTACTAGAATGATACATTGTATTATTTGGAAGCAGTGTTTCTTTATTATCTGAATTTATGGCAGTCAATTTTCCTATTATAGACTTTATGCTGAGTTTCCCTTACATTTCCTTCTATTTTTGATTTATAAATTTTGATGCTTTTTTATTTGGTAAAGAAAGATTTACAGGGCTAACCTCAGTGCCGTAGTGGTTAAATTCAGCATGCTCTGCTTCAGCAGCCCAGGTGTGGTTCCTGGATATGGACATACACCACTCTCTTAGAGGCCATACTGTGCTGGTGGCCCACATACTAAAAAATAGAGGAAGACTGGCATGGAAGTCGGCTCAGGGTGAACCTTCCTCAGCAAAGGAAAAAAAAAAAGAAATATTTACAGTGTTTGTGTCCTTTGTGGTTTTTATCTCTCTTTATCATTTTAAATGTAATCCCTGAATTCATATTTGTTTGGCAGCCACATTGTGTTCCAAAGTTAATATTGGTTTGGTTAATGACTATGTCCTATCTTTATAAATATTTCAGAACTGATACTTGAATGTAGTCAATTGTTTACTAGATTTTGTGATATAATCTGTGTTTAGTTTCTTCCCCTTATGTTTATTTGAAAGATTAATAGTATGATTTTGTATAGTGAGTTATACATATGCATTTAGTTTATTTAACTTTACTATTTTGATTGATCAGCTTTAAAAATGTAAAGAGTGTACTAGAACTCCCTAATGAGTTTTTTTAACTCTTTCTCAAGTAAATTGTTTATTTCTGTTTCATTTAGTTCTTTTTCTAGGGTTTTGTCCTGGTCTCTTGTCTGGAATGTATTCCTTTGCCTCCTCATTATGCCTATTTTTCTGTACTTATAGCTATGCGTTAAGTGAGTCAGCTATGTCTCCTGATCTTGGAGAAGTGGCCTTATGTAAGAGATGCCTTTTGAGGCCCAGCACTGTGCTTCTGTCTCATCACCAGTCCAAATGATCCAGGACTGATCCCTGTTTGGGCTACTTGTGTCTTTCTGCTGTGGCAGGTGGCTCTTACTGCAGCTCCCCAGGGGGTCTAGTCTTTCCTTCCCTGGCTGGCTGTTTGTGAATTGGGGAGCCCAGTACCATGGCTACAAGGTCTAATAGCACACTCCTGTTCCAGTTTTCCTGTTAATTGTGGCTGTTTGCTATGCTCAGGGGTTTACAGTTGCTGTAGGCCTCAGGCCTTCAAGGTTGTTGGCATCTCTCTTAGGATGGCAGCTGAGTGTGGCTGGCCCTAGGCACAGGAGCACCCAATTGTTTCAGGCTTTGGAAAGTGGAGCTAATTCTCTTTGTGGCTGATTGTGAAACACAGGTCTTCTGCCACTGATAAGCCCCACTCCCCACAGGTCCACACACACCATCAACACAGCCCTGGTCCATGCATACTTCCTCACCTCCTGGAGTGTCCCAGAGTTCCCTTAGACTGTTCTCATTCTGTCTAATTCTTTTTTCTTTCATCTGTTTGGTTTGTGTCTCTTTTATCTGTTCAGCTCTAGTTTCTTCAAGCTCACTGATCCATTGTTTATCATCTACTCTGCTATTGAGCCCATCTAGTGAATTTTTCATTTCCATTATTGTATTCTTCATTTCTGATTGGTTCTTTTTTATATTTTCCAATTCTTTGTTGACGTTCTCACTGTGTTCATCCAGTCTTCTCTCAAGTACCATGTCTGCCTGGGCAAGGGAAACAAAAGAAAAAAATGAACAAATGGGACTACATCAAACTAAAACCTTCTGTACAGCAAAGGAAGCCATCAACAAAATGAAAAGACAACCTAACAATTGGGAGAAGATATTTGCAACCCGTATATCAGAAAAGAGGTTAATCAACATCAAAGAAACCAACAATTCAATTAAAAAATGAGCAAACGACCTGAACAGAGATTCCTCCAAAGAAGATATACAGATGGCCAACAGGCATATGAAAAGATGCTCTACATCATTAGCTATCAGGGAAATGCAAATCAAAACTACAATGAGGTATCATCTCACTCCAGTCAGAATGGCTATAATTAACAAGACAGGAAACAACAAATGTTGGAGAGGATGTGGAGAGAAGGGAACCCTAGTACACTGCTGGTGGGACTGCAAACTGGTGCAGTCACTATGGAAAGAAATATGGAGCAGCCTCAGAAAATTAAGAATAAATCTACCATAGGATCCAGCTATCCCACTGCTGAGTATTTATCCAAAGAACTTGAAAACACAAAGGCATAAAGATACTTGCATCCCTATGTTCATTGCAGCATCATACACAATAGCCCAGACTTGGAAGCAACCTAGGTGCCCACCAAGGAATGAATGGATAAAGAAGATGTGGTATATATACACAATGGACTACTACTCAGCCATAAGAAATGATGGAATCTGGCCATTTGTGACAACATGGATGGTCCTTGAGGGTATTATGCTAAGGGAAATAAGTCAAAGGGAGAAAGTCAAATACCATATGATCTCACTCATAAGTAGAAGATAAAAACAACTACAAACAAATGCATAGCAACAGAGATTGGATTGGTGGTTACCAGAGGGGAAGGGGTTAGGGAGGAGGGTGAAAAGCATGATTAGGCACACATGTGTGGTTATGGATTTATAATTAGTCTTTGTTTGGTGAATAACATGTAATCTACACAGAATTTTAAATATATTATGATGAACATCTGAAAGTTATATAATGTTATAATCCAATATTTCTGCAATGAAAATAAAAATTAAAAAAGAACTTAAACATCAAAAAACACATTAACAACAGTTAAAAGAAAAAATGAAAATAAGAATCAACAATGTTTAACAGAAAATACACAAACATGTACATATATACACACATATAATAACAACCCATGAAGCAAATTTAATAGTAAAACAAGCAAATGTGGATATTAAAGTAAATGTAGATAGACAAAAATGTAAAATAAGACGTATAAAATTTCAGGAAGGATACTGAAGAGTAAAAAAACAAGCATTTCGGAAAATAAGAACAAATTGCGCAGATTGACTACATCTGCTGAGTGTTTAATGAAGAACACAAGGGACTGAATACAGAGATCCAAGAAAATTGAACAGGAAAATAAATATTTTAAAGTAGAAATAAAGTGATAGATAAAGAGGAAAGGCAAAAAGGATCCAACATAAATATAATTTGATCCTCTGAAAAATAGAAACAACCAAGAATAAAGCAAGTTTAATATTAAAGAACTTTAAGGCAACTTTTCAGAAATTAAAGAAAATATGAAACTGCATTTTGAAAGGACCTATGTCAATAATTAGGAAAATGGACTTAGAAGATCAACTCTGAGACATGAACTTTTCAACCATTAAACTTGGACAAAAAAAGGTCTTTTGGGCATCCAGGCAAAACATCAAAGAATGGAAAAAAAGAAAATAGCTGTTTGTTACAAAATGACTTAATAGAATATTTTAAAATGTACAACTTTAGAAGAACATTTTTTAAAAACTCAAGGAAAGGAAGTTTGGACCAAAGATTTTCTTCCAAGTTAAATTTTTAAAAAAACATCAGGAACTATAGAAAAACTATGTTTAACCTTGATGAATACTGTACCCATGAGCTATTCCAGAAGAATTTAGAAGACATACTTTAGAAGGAATTTAATCTTGACTAAGCAATGATTGAGAAAATTATGCAAAAGGATTGGTAGTAAGAAATATACACACAGCACACATAAACATATTAACTCTTTGATTAAAACAAAGATTGAAATGAAGATAGAATAATAATCTGTAAAAGTTGTATGCTCTGAAAAAGTAAACATTACAATAATAAACAAATCTTTATTTAACCAATTTGAGGAAAAAAGGAGATAATACCTAGTTAAGAAGGATAACTTCTAGTAAATTATATTTGCATAAAACTTTTAAAAGACCAATTTACACAGAAGAAATATTCAAAGAATATCAGAGAAAAGAAGTTTTTAGACAAGACCATATGTGAATATAGTTCTGCAAACTTTCAAAGACCAGATACTTTCAAAGCTATCTAAACTGTTCCTAATCATAAAAAAGTAAGAAAAAAATCTTAAAATTCCTTTCATGAAATAGCACAATATTGATACTATCCCTGATTAAGATTATATAATAAAAGTAAATTACAGCCCAATCTTGGCAATAATTACCATAAAGTTGTTCTAAAATATTAACAATAAAATCCAGCAACATATTAAAAATAATATAAGATGACCAACTGGGAGTTATTCCAGAAATAACAAGTTGATTCAATATTAGGATAGTCAGCAACTTAGTTTATTAGAATAATAGAAGACTGTAGAAAAAATGAAATAATACATCATCTCTAAAGCTCCTTAAAAAGATTTGACAAAACTGAACACTATTTTTGGTGAAAGAAAGAATAAATTACAAGTCAGTCAATGAATACTTGTTACTTCGGTATCATATACATATGAAAAACAGTATCTTTATTCATGAAAAAAATAAAAACATTCTAGATAAAGTCAGGAGGAAGACAAGCTCTCCACATTCTCATTTCTGTTTAACATTATATAATATGCTTAAGCAAAATAGAACAATTAGAGGCATAAGAATTAACCTTATTTACAGTTGAAAACCCCAATAGTATCAATGAAAAAAAGATACCTTATAAGATGATTTAGTAAGGTAGTAGGATATAAAATCAGCATACAGAAATTCATCATTTTCAATTTTGCCAGTGGTTCACAGTAGGATGAAATTTTGCCTCCCATTCTCACAGGGGACATTTGAGAATGTCTGCAAATATTTATTTATTTTTTCTTCTGAGGAAGATTCACCCTGAGCTAACATCTGGGCCAATCTTCCTCTATTTTTGTGTGTAGGTTGCCCCCACAGCCTGGCTGCTGATGTGTGGTGTAGGTCCATGCCTGGGGACTGAACCCAGACCCCCAAAGAGGAGTGTACCAAGCTTAACCACCAGGCCATGGGGTTGGCCTCTGCAAATTTTTGATTGTTACAGGTGTAGGAGAGGGATTGAGGGTGCTACTGGCATCTAGGGAACAGCATCCAGGGATGCTGCCGCCAAACATCCTACAGGGCACAGGAGAGCCCCCACCTCCCCGACAAAGAAGTATCCAGGCCGAAATGGCAATAATGCCAAGGCTGAGAAACTTTGATATATACTAACAAACAATTAAATGTTACAATGGAAAAGAGACATGTATATTTGTAAATGAAATATGAAATATCTAAAAATAAACAATTTAAGTGTAGAAATTTATCATGAAAATTTTAAAATGCTCCTAAAATGCAAAATAAATTCCATCAAATGGAAAGACATCCAATGTTCTTGAACAAGAAGGACCCTCATAAAACATTTGGGTTCTGTCTGAATTACTGAGCAAATTTAATGTGGAGCAAAGAGATTGTCCTTCTGGGACTCAACAAGTTGACCAAAACAAAACAAAACAAAAAAATAGGATATAAAGATAAACAAGGATAAACAAGGAAATTATGAATAAATCCAAGTATAAATGGCATGTCTCATATGATAAAAGTGACATTTCAAATCACTGAGGGGAAGATAGTATGCATGTGGGTATGCATAATCCCTATTGATTAATAATTGATATATATATTTGTTTAATCAATAGGGAACCTCTCTCTATTTTTTAAAATACCTTTTATTTCACGTAGAAACTGGATCATTTTTCTTATAGCATTCTTCACATTTGGAATTCAACTCATTTTTTTCTTGGGGTATCATTTGACTTGTTCCTATTCCTTTTCTTTCCTATGAACTGTTAGATGTAGAGGTTTTATTAGACTTAGATTCAAGACTTAGGCAAAAATGCTAGCAGCAAAAATGCTACTTCATCAATAACACGATATATTTCCTATTCTATTACATTATGAGACATAGAAAAATATGATTATTTTTGTTTGTTTTAAGTAGAAGGATTGATCAGTGGATCAGCCTGATAGCATTATTATAAACTGTACATTACCTGTTCTCCTAATGATTTTAGCATTGTTAATGATCATTACATGTATCTATTATTTATCCTAGATTTCCAGCTGGTCTGGAATGGGGATACACATGGTAAAACCTACAAATCCTGTGGCTCTGCACCAATTTCCTCACGTCTATTGCTGGGAAAGAAGTTTGACATTTGTTGCTGCTGTAAAATTTGCAATTTTATGATGTTATGAGGTTTGATCTAAAGACAGTGAAAGACATGAAATGTAGACCAGAACCCAAGCTGCAGTTGAATCCAAGTCCAGCTAAACTCAGTCTGGATCAGCTGACCCCCAACTGATGAGACAATGAAAAATTGTTGTTTTAAGCTGTTGTGTTTCTTACATGGTGTTCCTGTGCCAGTAGCTAAATGACTGAATGCCACAATAATGAACAAGACACTCAAAAGGTTCATAGATGTTGGTGCTGACAAAAGTATCAGGGTAGGTGAGGCAAATTCATATTTTTTTGATGAAGGTAAATCTCTGTCCCTCTATAATGAGAGGCATTCAATAGAATGCAGCTAATGTCAGGTCACTGGCTTGTTCCCTCGGGGAAAAATAGCATATTAGAAACTCAGTTTGGGGTTCTGTGCCTGGTAGATGATCAGCCTTGGTGAGTGGAAGTCCATATTGTTGAGCAAAGGCCTAACTTATATCACTTTTACCATATCCCTTTTTTTCGTAGGTCTTGTTAGAATGCACTGAAGAGGTCAGAGAAACAGCATCTTTGAAGTGGTTGTCCTTTGGGAGTTTTTGAACAGGAAACACATAACCTTACCTGGATCTCTTGGCGTCAATCCTGTTCTATCTGCGTTCCTGGTGAACCAGCCATATCATTAACTGTTAGATCCATACTTCTGGCCATCTCTTCTTCCAGGAAGAGAACAAATAGATGTCCTACTTGAAGTTCTACCCACAGGGGCATTTAACATCCCCATGTCTTTCTGGCCTGAATCAGACTGTAATGCTCCAGTGGTCCATTTCCAGCACATGCTAGTATAAAGGAAAAGTATGTATAAAACAAGCTTGACTATTTTCTGTTGTCAACTGGTCATAAAGAAGTCTCCATGAGTTCTTTGAACTATGAGGTTCTGAGTGTGGATTGACAAGAGAAATACTTGGTGACATTAAATTGATGGTGACGTAAAGGAATTTGACCATGTTGGCTGAGAATGGTCAGCAAGAAGGAGAAGGATATATCCAAATTTTAGGAAATCATATCAATCCCTGCTAATTCTCTAAAGGAGAAGGTGCTGGAACAGCTCTAGAAGTTTTTAAGAAAATAATTCTGACAGCACAATAACAAATGATTCCATTGAGAAAACATTTTGGAAGGTATTGAAATATAGTTATCTTAAATGCTTGATGGAAAAAAGCAAGGCTTAAATTATAAACAAATACCCAAAGAGCTCGATGCAATTTTATAAAGAGCTATATGTTAAGCTCATTGAATTTTTTATATAAAACCTGAAAAGAATATAATCAAGAATCAGTCACATCCCAAATAATGAACCAGCATTTATGGGAAAAAAGAAAACTAACAAAGGATAAGAAAGGTGATTTTAGTCATACTCAGAGGAAGAATAGCCAGAAATCTGTCAGCTTACTCCTTGAGAAATATGTTATAATGCTAATGATGACATTGAGGAAAAAAATCCCTCCACTCCTGTTGTGCCCTCTTTTTTCTTGTTAAAGAAAAGTGTCACACTGGAATAGAAAATTTAGTACTTGCTATTGGTAAGAAGAAATTTAAATCCAAATAAAGGGAGGAAATTGTAAGAGACTAACTAGATCATTTTTCATATTCTATGCTGCATGAATTAAATTCTGAGACACTGAAAGATAAAACAATCAAAATGCAGAAGTATCACCACCGAAAATTAGTAGAGAAGTAGAGCAAAAATTAGACAAAGGCATTTACAAGTTTTGAGGCCAAACAGAAGGGATATTCTGCAAACCAAAGGTCTTAATGCCAGGTCTAAATAATTTTCCAGAGTCTATTAATAAAAGAACAGTGTTGGAACACCTATAAAGGAGAGTGGTGATGATGAGGAACTAATAGAAGCTCATTAAATAAGTCACAGTAGGCTAGTTCAACTGTCTTTTTTCACATGATTATGAGGCTATAAGCTCAGAGAAGTGCTACAGACAATGAAAATGATTTTCAGCAAGGTGTTTGACAGATCTTCACATGATATCCTGTTGTGTAAAACGGAGAAATATATACAGCATGGAAAAGTGGGTGAAGGAATGTAGCCAAAAAGCAATCAACAAGGCTCAAGTGCAAGTCATTTTGACACGTTCTATGATTTTCCCCTGATTCTTTTCTTTATCATAGCTCTATGAATTGGACACAAATTATTTTTTGGAAATAATGTATATTTTGGATAACAAATTTAGCATTCAAAAAGATATCTGCAGGCTAGGAAGATGCGTTAAATGCAAAAGTTTACAATTGAAAATAGATAGTGTGGGGCTGACCGGATGGTATAGTGGTTAAGTTCACACACTCTGTTCAGCAGCCCGGGGTTCACAAATTTGGATCCTGGGTGCAGACCTAGCACTGCTCCCCAAGCCACCCTATGGTGGTGTCCCACATTAAATAGAGGAAGATTGGCACAGGTATTAGCTCAACAACAATCTTCCTCACACACACACACACAAAATGGATAGCTATGGAGAGACATGACAACAAAAAGAAAAGAAAGAAGAGGAGGAGGAAAGACGGAGAACAGAAAAGACCAAGGGAGAAGCAGATTTTAATAGCATAATGGTGGGAAAGTAGCACTTTTAGTTAGGAATCTGTTTTAGCCTAAACTAAAACTATAGTGTAGACATGACAATTAAAGCAAAACTATTTTCCTAACCAATTCGCCCAAAGATGGATACCCAATAAACCATGCTTCCCAGCACTCTTGGGATCCCTCAACTTGAGTAGATCCTTCAACTTGAATTTGGGCTGGCCCTATGATTCACTATAAAGTACTAGAATGTATCTGATGTGACATTGAGACAACTTCTGAGGCTAGTCAGAAAATGCCTTTCAGGTTCTGCCTTGATCTATTGGAGTACTCACTCTGGATAAAGCAAGCTGCCATACAATCTGACTGCCCTGGGATGACTGATGACTATCCAGTGAGGTGTCCAAGCTAGCTACGCTGAGAAGGAGATGACCAACCAAGCCAGGCACAAGACCTGAAGTAGAGAAGCCTCCATTTGACTCTAACCTCAGCTATCAACCCCATGAAACCATATATAAGACCCCAAGCAATAGCTGTCCAGCTGAATCTGGTCCCAGAACCAGACAAATAATAATAAATTCTTGTATTTAGACACTCAGTTTTTGAGTGGTTTCCACATAGCAAGAGATAACTGGAATGACCCAAAACTTGATTTGGACTTAGGCTACATTGATATAATTATATTCCTATTTAGAACAAGGATGGTAGGGAGTAGTGGTGGGGTGGGGTGGGAAGAGTGTCCCATTCTACCTGTTTTAGGTCATACGGCACTTAGATTGTAGTACTTCATTTTGAGGGTTGTACTTTAAGAAATTTACTCACAAATTGAATTTCATCACAAGAGAGGAGAAGGAATAGAATGATAAGAGGAGCCATTTTGTTTAAGAAATAACAAGCAACTAAAGGTGTTTTACTTGGAAAAAGAATAAACCCAAATAAGGTAAAAACATATGTCTTGCTTTACCTAGGTCAGTTTTAGTTTGTGTCTGTTGTCTCAATGTCTCTCCTATTTAGCATTGAGTCAATTCTTCATTACCTTAAAATAAACTAGAATGGGTTTATCCGTCCCACTTTGTACTTTCAGTTTCTATTATGGCCTCACCTGGTAGTACATGAGACTTTTGCATTAGACAGAATTCTCACTTTAACATGTAGTTTAATTTGAAAAATGATTAGCAAAGTCTTGAATCTTCTCTCAACCTTTTTAAGATTTGACATAACCAATACCTCCTTTTCAGAAACAGAGTGTATAACACCAAGTGACAAACCTAAGAGGTCTCAGACACAGATATGAATGAACACTAAAGTTCTTTGGACTGAGACTGTAATCAGAGAAATATTCAATGTGCATGGACCCTGCCAGCAGTGGATCTGTGGTCTGAGAGGCCAATTAAATCACTAGGTTGTAGTGCACAGTGTCAATAAAGGAAATTATAAGTTACAGCTACCTGAGATGCTTATGAGAACTAGAAGCTGAGCAATGCTGCTGAGGAACTAATGTAGAGAAAGAAGTTTGAATGTCTTTGATAATGTGTTTTTGAAATTTATTTTATGATGTAAATATATAACTATATATATTTTATATTTGTAATACCTTTTTATTCTGAAGTAAACACACTTGGTATCAATACTTTCTTCAAAAAATATCTGTTAAATAATAAATCAAGAAAAAACATCTCTGTTTCTCTAGAAAGGTGACAGTGAATATGTGTCTAGTACAGGTTATCAAAATTTGGTGGTCACCATGGGTAGCTTTGAACTATCACAACATATAAATCAGAAAACAAAAATCTATTTATGAAGTATTGACCTCTAATTCGTAGTTTAAGTCATTGTCAGAAGGCTGCATACTAACATTATGGTTTAATTGGTACAAGAGCAGATGTTGCATTTGCATATAATACTGTAAAGAATGATTTTTCATTTAGATCAAGTGACTGATCTTCCAAGTTAATCCTTTTTTATTCCAAGATTTTTTGTGCATGTAAGAGAAATGAAGACAAAGTCAGTATGTTGACTCTGTTTGAAGAAGTTCGAAAAATTCAGTGACACCAGTTGTATATAAGTGACATTAGATTCTTCAAAACTAATTTCAGTAATTGTTTGATTTTCATCATCCAATTCTTGGAATCAAAGGTTTTAGAAATTAATTCTGTCAAAGATGAGACATCTGACATCACTGTGCATACTATTGTAAATTCAATTAAAATGTTGAGTAGAAGATAAAATTACTTTTTTGTGGCAATAATAAAAACAGAAACTTGAGAGAACCATTATGGTTACAACTATGTTGTTACAGAAACAAAACTTTAAGACAGAAATGTATTTGAAACTAGTTGAATGCTCACAAATTTCCTAATCATATCCAGAAATTCTGCAATATTCTTTCAATTAAAATAGAAATTGACACCTACAGCTACAGCAAATATTAAAACATTCCAGCTCCTAGTTAGATTTACACTAAGGTTGATTTACCTCAGTCCATGCTGTTCCAAAAAACTAACAAAGCATACTAAAATGCAGGACAAAACACAGTCTGAAGAGACAAAGTAAGCATTAGTTCCAGTCTCAGATATGTTTCAGAATCAGGAATTACGAGAAAGTGAATCTAGAATAACTATGATTAATACATTAAGGATTCTAATGGAAAAAGTAGACAACATGCAAGAACAGATTGGTAATATAAGCAAAGAGACGGAAACTCTAAGAAATAATCAAAAGGAAATGCTAGAAATCAAAAACACTATAAGAGAAATGAAGAATGCCTTTGATTAGCTCACAGTAGATTGGACACAGATGACCAAAAGAATCACTTAGCTTGGGGTTGGCCCCGTGGCCGAGTGGTTAAGTTCGCGCGCTCCGCTGCAGGCGGCCCAGTGTTTCGTTGGTTCGAATCCTGGGCGCGGACATGACACTGCTCATCAAACTACGCTGAGGCGGCGTCACACATACCACAACTAGAAGGACCCACAATGAAGAATATACAACTATGTACCGGGGGGGCTTTGGGGAGAAAAAGGAAAAAATAAAATCTTTAAAAAAAAAAAAAAAATCAGTTAGCTTGAAGATATGTCAACAAACTCCAGAAACTGTAATTCAGAGAAAAAAATGAAAGAACAAAAACAGAATCAGAAAAGAGCATTCATAACTGTGGGACAATTTCAAAAGGTACATCTTATGCACAATTTGGATTCCAGAAGAAGTAAGACAGAAGACAATAGAAGAAACATTTAGAATAATAATGGCAGGGAAATTTCAAAAATTAATTACAGAACACAGCACCAACAGGACAAATACTCCAAAAAATCTATGCCTAGGCATATTATATTCTAACTAAAGAAAACTAAAGACAAAGAGAAAATGTTGAAAGAAGCTGTTGAGAAGGAAGGGGCATACCTTACTTATGAGGACAAGGAAAATAATTCTGGTCTTAAACCACACAGGGAAAAAGAGATTGGATTGAAATGTCTAAAATATTGAGAGAAAACAACAACAACTTTGAATTCTATATACAGAAAAATTATCCTTCAAAATTGAAGTAGAGTTTTATAGATACAAAAACTTAGAAAGTCCACCACCAGCAAATCTGCCCTGCGAGAAATCTTTTAAAAAGTTCTTTAGGGAGAAGGAAAATTATATAGATCAGAAACTTAGATCTGCATAGAGAAAGGAAAAGCACTGGAGAAGGAATAAATGGAAGTAAGATAATTTAAAAATTATTTCTTATCTTAATTGGTCTAAAAGATAACTGTTTTAACTAATAACAGTAATAATGTATTAGCTGATTTTACCATATGAATAAGGTAAATGAATGAGTGCAATATTATGAAGGACAGGAGTTAGGATTTGAAATATTCTGACATAAGGTACTTCCACTATTCATGAAGTAGGATGACGTTATTCAAAAATGGGCTTAGACTGGTTATAAACGAATATAGCAAACTCTAGGACACCAGTAAGTTTTTTTGAGTTAGAAATAAAATAAAGGATAAGATGAAAATGTATAAAATGCTGAATTAAAACCAGAGTAGGCAAAATAAGAATGGGGGCAAGGGAAAGAACAGTACAGCAAATAGAAAACAGGTACATGCTTCATAAATATCGTGATGGTCAATTTTATGTGTCAACTTTACTGAGACATACTATGCCAAGATTTTTGGTCAAACATTATTCTTGGTATATCTATAAGGGAGATTCCAGATGAGATTAACATTTGAATCCATTGCCTGAATAAAGGAGATTGCCCTCCCCGATGTGGGTTGGCTTCATCCAATCAGTTGAAGGCCTGAACAGAACAAAAAGGGTGACCCTGAATTGAGTAAGAGAGAATTTTACCTGCCTTTGGGCTTGAAATGAAACCTCGGCTCTTCCTGGGTCTCAAGATGCTGGTCTTCAGACTGGAACTGGGACGTAGGCTCTCCTGGATCTCCAGCTTGGTGACTCACTCCAGAGGCTTTGGGACTTGTCAGCCTCCATAATTTCTTAAGCCAATTCTTTATAATCTATCTATCTATTTAATCTCCTAGTGATTTAATTTCTCTGGAGAACTCTGACTAATAATAGATATTAATGAAACTGTATTAATAATTGCTTTAAATATAAATTGTCTAAATAAACCAATTAAAAGGTAAATTGTCAGAAAACATTTTTTAAATCTATATTAATTTCAAAGTGGCCTTCAGAACAAGAAAAATTATCAGTGATAAACAGGAGTATTAAATAATGATAAAGGAGTCAATTCCTTAAGAAGATATAACAATCCTCAAAGTGTATGTACCTAATGAGATCATCAAATGTAAGCAAAAACTGAGAGACATGAAAGAAGAAATAGACAAATCTAGTGCTACAGTTGGAAACTTCAAAATTCGTGTTTCAGTAATTGATAGACCAAGCAGGTAGACAATCAGTAAGGATACAGTTGACATGAACAGCACAATCAATCAACTTCATTTAACTGACATTGATAGAATACTCCTTCTAACCACAAAATACACATTCTTCTCAATCTCACATGAAACATTCACCAGGAAAGACCAAAGTGTGGCCCATGAAACGTACCTCAGCAAATTCAAAACAACAGAAATCATACCAAGCATATTCTCAGACCACAATGGAATTAGCCTGAAAGTCAATAACAGGAACATAGCAGGAAAATTCCAAGGATTTGGAGATTAAACAACACAATTCTAAATTTAAAAAATGGTTGAGAACTCTCAAGGGAAATTTTACAAATATTTTGAGCTAAACAAAAGTTGCAATACAGCTAACATCAAAATTTGTGAGATGCAATGTAAACTATCATAATCTTAACAAAAAGAAAAAAAAAATTGTGAGATGCAGTAAAAGCGGTGCTTAGAGGGAAATATGTAGCCTTAAATTTATATATTAGCAAATATCTAAATTCAATACCTTAAGGTTTCTCTTTTAGGAAACTAGAGAGAGAAAAACAATTTAAGTCTAAATTGAGCAGAAAAATATTATAACAGAAATCAATGAATTGAAAACAGGAAAATGAACAAAATAGAAATAAGTTAAATTACAGACTAATTTTTTGAGAAGATTAATAAAGTTGATAGACTTCAATCTGGGATAACTAAGAAAAAAACACAAAATGCCAATATCAGAAATGAAAGAGGAGCTATCAAAACTGATTTCATGGGTATTAAAAGGATAATAAAGGAATATTTTGACCAACTCTGTGCCCCCAAATTTGATAATGTAAACGAAATGGATGAATTTCTTGAAAGACACAACGTGTTCAAACTCATACAAAATGAAATAGATAATCTGAATAGCTCTATGTGTATTAAAGAAATTGAATCAATAACTAGTAACTTTCCAAACAAGAAATCACCAGGTCCAGATGGTTTCAATGGTGAATTTTAGAAAACATTTGATAAAGAAATAATACCTATTCTCCATGATATGTTCCAGAAGTAAAGTCAGAAGGAAGACGTCTCAACTCATTATATAAGACCACCATTTTACTAATACTAAAATCAAGCTAAGAAACTACAAGAAAGGAAAACTACAGACCACTATCTCTGCTAGATATTGATGCAAAAATCTGAACAAAATATTAGCAATTAGAATCCAACAATGTATAAAAAGATATATGTACCATGACCAAGTGGGATTTATGCTGAGGATACAAGACTGATTTAATATTTGAAAATTAGTTGATATAATTCTCCACACTAAAAACTAAAAAAGAAAATTTATATGATCATATAGATACAGAAAAAGTGTTGAAAAAAATCCAAAATGCATTCATGATTTAAAAAAAAACTCAGAAAACTAGAAATAAAGTAGCACTTCCTCAATTTGATAAAAAAGAATCTACATAAAACTTAACAGATAACATCATACTTAACGCCAAGGAACTGAATGCGAACCTCCTAAGATTGAGAATAAGGCAAGGATGTCTTCTCTCACCAAGCCTACTCAGCATCATACTGGAAGTTTTTACTAGTGTAATGAGATGAAAAATAAAATAAACAGCATACAGATTGGAAAGAAAGAAAGAAAACCATCTCTGTTCATAGATGACATCATCTAAGTAGAAAATACCAAAGAATGGACCACAAAAATCTGGAGCTAATAAGCAAGTCTAGTATGTTTGTAGGATACAGGGTGATATATAAAAGTCAATTGCTTTCATATATATGGACAATGTACAATTAGAATGTGAAAATTAAAAAATAAATAATTTACCATAGCACCCAATAAAATAAAATTCTTAGGTATAAACTTATCAAAATATATAAAGAGACCATATGTGGAGAACTATAAAAATCTGATGAAAGACATCAAAGATGATCTAAATAAATGGACATTGCAAATTGAAAGAGTCAACATTGTTAAGATGTCAGTTCTTCACAACTTAATCTGTAGATTCAATGCAATCCCAATCAGAATCCCAGGAAGCTGTTTTTTAGATAGTGCCAAACTGATTCTAAGGTTTATATGAAAAGACAAAACCTAGAATAGCCTAGACAATAATAAAGAAGACTCAGGTTGGAAGGCTCACACAACCTATTTTCAAGGTTTATTATAAAGCTACAATAATTAAGGCAGCAAGGTATTGGCAGAAGAGCCCAGAAGTAGACAACTAGAAATGAAGTTAAATGATCTTTGACAAAGGAGTAAAGGCGATTCAACAGAGAAAGGATAGTGTTCTCAATAAATGATGCTAGAATAATTGGACATCCATATGCCCAGATATATACATAGAAAAATCCCCTGCATGTTTCACAAAATTTAACTCAAAATGGATCAGAGAACTAAATGTAAAACCCAAAACTATACAACCTCTTCAAGAAAGCATATAAAAAAAATTAAGTGCACTTGGCTTTGAGGATAAGCTTCCTTCCAGAAACACGTAATCCTGGACTAATCATGAGAAAAACATCAGACAAATCCCAATTAAAAGATATTCTACAAAATGCCTGTCCAGTACTCCGCAAAACTGTCAAGGTCATCCAAAACAAGGAAAGTCTGAGAAAACGTGACAGTCAAGAGAAGGAGACATGAAAACCAAATGTAATGTGGCATCCTGAGTCGGATCTTGGAACAGAAAAATGACAAGGAAAAACTGAGTAAATATGAAGAAAATATGGATTTTAGTTAATGATAATGTATCAACATTTATTCACTAATCTTAACAAGTATACCATAGTAATACAAGATGTTAATAATAGGGGAAACTAGATAAGGCATGTATGGGACCTTTCTGTACTATCTTCACAACGTTTTTTTTAAAACAGTCGTAAAAAGTACAGATAACTTTTTAAAACTATAAAAATACAAAAGCTTTAATTGTGAAATTTGTAAATATTTCTATTTATATACATATTAGTGAGGTACAACATTTATAACAATGCTGATACGGAAAACGCAAAATAATTTGAACACAGTTTGGGGGTTTCTCTTTGCTGACCATCGTTAATCACATTTTTTGAAATTTAAAGCTTGAATGGGGCCGGTCCCTTGGCCAGTGGTTGGGTTGGTGCGCTCTGCTTCAGCGGCCCAGTTTTCGCCAGTTCAAATCCTGGGCGCAGATGTGGCACTGCTGGTCAGGCCATGCTGAGGAGGCATCCCACATGCCACAACTAGAAGAAGGACCCACAACTGAAAATGTACAACTATGTGCTAGGGGGCTTTGGGGAGAAAAAGGAAAAATAAAATCTTTAAAGCTTGGATAAACTACTTCGTAAGCCAACCTATAGATTCTACATTGTGAGTTCTTGAAATTTTGCTTATATTGTTTCTTCAAAATCAATTGGGAATTGTTAATCACGGTGGTCAAAGCATATAGCCTCAAAGCTTTGGATCTCAATACTTTCTAAGAACCAAAATTGTTTTGAAAATAACACTTGATATCAAAAAGACTGAAATGTATCTCTATGAAATCAATATATGAACTAAATAAATTAAAGGATGACAATTGGACAGAAGAATTAATTCTGGATTTATCTAGTTACATTTGGAAGATACTTCTTATTGTTAGGTTGAATATATTCTTTCTTTGTATTAGACTGGAATGAAATTGAGAAGATCTACAATTTTACCATCCTTGGTTTTGGGGAAATATTCAATAGAATCCTAGGTAGATATAATGTCTTTGATGAACTTTGTATTATGAAAGTATTTGTTGAAATCATTATTTTCAAAGTAGGGAGAATAAACTATCTGTGAGAACATACATAAATTATTACAAACTTTAAACTATTTTTAGTTTCTGGAATGGATGCTAAATTATACGGTCACTTTCCTCATGGGGGCCATAAGGATTACCTTTAGATAAGTAACGTCATATGACGTGTTTAGACTTTACCATATGTGACCAAAGGTGGGAAAAAATGTTTTAAAACAGTAAAATATGCATCAGGAAGAAACATTTTACTTGAAGTTTGTCATGGAAGGAATATTATAGTTACTGTAGAATGGTTAATGGTGTTTAAGATCTTCTCTAAATCTAAGTAGGAGCTTCTCTAAATTTATAAAAACAATGATTCTGAATAGGTTGACACATTGTGATTCTAAATGGATTCTGTATTGGGTGTGGGGAGGTAGACCTCATTATACTTTCCTTATGAGTAAGGCTTCATTTTTATTACCATCACTGGATGTTTAACAGTTGGAAGGATTTATGATGAGATCACTAACATTCTCAATTATAGTAGTGTTCACAGCAAGAGAGTCGGCTGTGAGTAGAGCTACATATTTTTACAAAATACACAGCACACGTAAATCTCCATAAGGAAGATTCTGTTATAAATGGAGTGAAAGAATAACACTATTATGAACTATTATGAACATTGGGGAAATTATCTCTCAGTGTCTATAGAAACCCTTCAAAATTACTGTTGTATTAATGGAACTATTTAGGAAAAATTAACTGAACTGCTTAGGCAAAAAAGCTACTTGTCATTTGCTTGTTTTTAAATAAGTTAAACATTTCTGAATGGGTTAAATAACAAATTCAACTAAAATTATTCAAACACTTTTTTTCTTTTTTAACATGTTCCTTAAGATCTATTCCTCTTGGAGTGATCTTGTAAAGACAAGTTCTTCTCATTTGAAAACTAGCTGTACCTTTCTTGGTCACTAAGTGGATAGCATCTGGTAACAAAATATCAACATGATTGGAGTTGAAAAAGAGGGAAAAATTGATAAAGGACTTGTCTTCTGTTACTTTTAATCTATTGCATCTACAATTACAAGAAAAAATTTTAAAAGGAACAAAAATGACAAATAGAAAAGAATCTAAATCATAGGGAAATTTCAAAATAGATTGCTGTGTTAATGGAGAATGAATGTTATAAAAAAGAAATATAAGCTAACTGAATACGGAAAATTTCACAGAATTTTCAAATCTGATTAGAATAATAATTGAATAGATCTTTCCTTTAATAATTAAAGTAGTGAATGATAGAGGAAAAAATAGGTTAGAAGAGAGCATGAGAGGGAAAAGGAAAAATGTAGGATTGATGTACAAATAATGGCAAACATTCATTTAATATATACAAATATTCTAGTAATTCCATTTAAGGAAAAACAAACCAAAAGTTTAAATCAGTGGTTTGGGAGAGTAGGTCTCAGGGTAAGCAAAACAGAGAAAATCAGAGCAGAACAACTCACAAAATTGTTGGTTAATGAGGATCATAAACAAATAAGATTATAACAAAATACAAATTTTTCTGAGAATTTTATAAGACAATAAATAGTGCAAATTATTTAAAGAATAATGGCACCTCTCTCTAAAACTTGAATGTCCTTTTGTACAATAAAGCCATTTGGGAATTTCTCACAATGGCAGGACTTTTGAGTGTGTGTTTCAAATTATGCTTGGAAAAATTTGCTTAAGTAATTTTTACTTAAGTAAAAGCAATTAGGTATTCATTCTCTGCCAGGAAAAGGTAATTCATTTATAAGTGACGATAACTAGAGTTGCACGGGTGCTTACAGGAAAGGATGATGTAAGTAGACCACATAAGATGCTGAACTTGTTCTTATACGCATCTCTTTTTAATCCAAAATATGTGAAAAAAAGATATGATTGTAACACCTTTTATATGAAACATATGCATATTTTTCTTTTAAATTTTTTCTTTCTTTTTGCTTCTATTTTAATTTAAAAATACACAGTGGGTATTTTAGTATTCATTTTATCATAATATAAGTGAGGAACAGATATTTCTTTTAGCTATCAATTAAAAACCTATGAAATACAGTTTTCAAATCCACACTTCTTTTGCACAGCGTAGCCAGAAAGCCAGAAAGAAGGCACCTGTGTACCCGGAAGCTATTCTGTTACCTGGTTTGTTTCCTTCTGCTGTTTGGCCCCTGGAAATTAGAGTTGATAGGATTGGCTCCTCCAGAGCAATTCCCCCTGGGGTCTTAAACATCTAGGTTCCTTATATCTAGTTTTCTATTGGCGTTCAAAGAATAATATTGGCCCACTGGCTCAGCATTGTACTGTCATTATTTTATGGAAGTAGTGGATGCATAGAAATGATATTGGAATATGATGAAGTGTTTTTTCATTCACAGCTATTGAATAGTGCTTTTAATTATAGAGGACAATTGTGAACCATCATTTTAAAACATGTTATGTTCAAAATTATATTCAATATTTTGAATATTGAATATTCGATATTCAAAATAAGTAACGTTGCTCGTTTACTCAAAGCAAGTAATCTCCATGACTGTTAAAATTATTTTTCTCTAGTGTTAAAATTAGTGTGTTTTAATTAACTAGAGTTTTCTGTAGTATTAAATTATTTTGTCTGGCCTGCTAAAATTATTTTTCTCTAGTTCCTTGTGTCCTCAGAAACCAGAAGTTTGTTTTTTCTTTTCTTTCCTGTTTTCTCTTGTTCACCCCCAGGCTTTGTTGATTGTCTTCGAATCAATCCCAGGACGCCACACGACAGCTCTTTCAGAATGAGAAACGAAGACTAATCTGTCTGCGTTGACTGCTTTGAAAGCACATTGAAAATCAGGTCACCTGTAATAAAATTATATCACAGATCTGTGGAAAAGAATATCTAAGAGTAAAGGAAGGACCTGATGAGCAAAGTAAAAATTGGTGATGGAAGCAGGAGGGGTTGTTAGGAAATACAAAAGTAGTAATGGATCTTTTGCCTTCAGAACTAGGACTTGACCACATAAGAGTGGGAAAGAAATCAAACCAACTGTCGGGGCTGGCTCCATGGCCGACTGGTTAAATTCGCGCGCTCCGCTGCGGCGGCCCCCCGTTTGGATCCTGGGCGCGGACATGCACGTCTCGTCAGGCTACATTGAGGCGGCGTCCCACATCCCACAACTAGAAAGACCTGCAACTAAGATATACAACTGTGTACAGGGGGTTGGGGGAGATAAAGCAAAAACAAAAACAAAAACAAAACAGAAAACTGGCAACAGTTGTTAGCCTAGGTGCCAATCTTTAAAACCAACTGTCTTTATTTTCTCTTGTATAATTTGCTAAAATAACTTTTTTTCTTTTCTTTTTTTTTGAGGAAAATTAGCCCTGAGCTAACATCTGCTACCAATCCTCCTCTTTTTGCTGAGGAAGACTGGCCCTGAGCTAACATGCATGTCCATCTTCCTCCTCTTTATATATGGGATGCCTACCTCAGCATGGCTTGCCAAGTGGTGCCGTCTCCATACCTGGGATCCGAACAGGCGAACCGTGGGCTGCCGAAGCAGAAAGTGCAAACTTAACTACTGTGCCACCAGACCGGCCCCTCAAAATAACTTTTTATTTTAGAAAAGTTTTAGATTTAGAGAATTATTGCAAAGACAGTATATACTGAGAATCTTACGGACTCCACACCCTTTTTCTGTTATTAACAACTTACATTAAAATGGTGCATTTGTCACAATTAATAAGTAGATATCAATGCATTATAGTTAACTAAAGTCCATACTTTCTACAGATTTCCTCCGTTTTCTCCTAATGTCCTTTTAAGTTCCATTATCCCATCCAGGATATCACATTACATTTAGTTGTCATGTGTCCTTAGGCTCTTCTTGGCTGTGACAGTTTTTCAGACTTCCCTTGTTTCCGTTGACCTTGAAAGTTTTGAAGTACACCGGTCAGGTATTTTGTAGAATGCTCCTCAGTTGGGATTTGTCTGATGTTTTTCTCATAATTAGATTGGAAGGAAGACCACAAAGGTAAAGTGCTATCTTATCACATTATGTCAATGGTACAATATGTAAATATGATTTATCACTGTTGATGTTAATCTTGATCACATAGCTTGACAGGGTGTTTGTCAGGCTTCTCTACTGTAAAGTTACTATTTTTATTTTCCTTTTCCATATTCTACTCTTTGGAAGAAAGTCGCTATGTGTAGCCCAGTCTTAAGGAATGGGGATTTATGCTCCATCCTCTTAAAAAGCAGTATATACATAAATTAGAATTCTTCCGAACATGGGATTTTTCCATTCTCCCCCACTGATATCTTTATTCAATCATTTATTCATATTAGTGTATCATTGTGGGGTTTTTTTTGGTGGATGGAGTGTTTTCTTAATTTTTGAAACTAGATGTTGTTCCAGGCTCATTGTGTTTATCTCCTGCGCCAGTCCCAGAATCAGTCACTTCTCCAAGGAGCCTTGGTTTCTTTTTTGTAGAATGGTATTAGAAACCAAGATTTGGCCACTGGGCGTGCTTGTTAACTCTGGGGTGTGCTCTAGGCCCTCTCAAGGGGTTATATATGCATATAGTAACCCATGAATATACACATTTCTATAAATAGAAACGGCATGTTGCCATTTGATTTTGGTATTTATCCTGCTCGGTGCTCTCTGAGCTTCAAGGATCTCGAGTTTGGTGTCTCCCATTAGGTTTTGAAAGTTTACTGCCATTAATTATTTCTTCTGTATTATCTCTTACTTCTTCTGGGATCTTGGATATTTTCTTCTGTTTACTTTTTTTCATTCTTTTTTTTCTCTGTATTTCACTATATGAAGTTTCCATTGACATATCTTCAAGATCACTGACTCTTCAGCTATGTCCAATCTAGTGGTGAGTTGATCACAGGCATTCTTCATTTCTATTACAGTATTTTTGATTTCTAGCATTTTTTTATTGTTTCTTAGTGTCTCCACCTCTTTGCTTATATTTCCCATCTGTTTTTGCAAGTTGTCTACTTTTTCCACTGAAATTCTTAATATATTAATCATAATTATTTTAAATTCCTGTCTGATAATTCCAAAATGTAAGTTATATCTGAGTCTGGTTCTGATGCTTGCTTTGTCTTTTCAAACTGCGTTTTGTTTTGCCTTTTAGCGTGCCTTGTAAGTTGTTCTTTATATCCAGATGTGTTTTATTGGGCAATAGGAACTGAGATAAATACACATTTATCTGGGGATATATGTTAACATGGCTATGAGTTGGGCTTTATTTAATGTTTGCTATAGGTGTAGAAGCCAGAGGCTTCAGCTACCTCTTACTGTCCTTGTTTTTGTCTCCCTTCTTAATTTCTTTCCACAAAGAGTCTGTGCCTTGCAACTCTTTCATCTATAATGCACTTTTGTTGTACTGGAGCCTGTGAAGTTATGGTAATCTGTAGTGGAGAGTAAGTTTTCTATAATTTTCCAATTAAACCTCAGTCCTATTAGTGGTCCTGTGTTTTTTTGTCTGTTACTTTTGCTGGTGTTTATTCTTGTGTAACTTCCTTCCCCCTCCCCTTTTGATGTGATAGGAAGGTTAGAGAGTGCTGGTATGGGAGGAATGCCCTTCTCTTGTGGCAGTGGGACGAGTTGACGGTAAAGTTTTTCCCTCTGGAGAGTAGGTCTTTTTAATGGAGAAGGTTCTGAGTACATTTCACAAGGATTGCTATTCATTTGCCCCATCACAAATACAAGGGACTCTTTCTTGTATCTTCCCCATGAAAACCTGATGTGTTTCCCGGAGTTACTATGAAAGTGTGGGGGCTCGTCCAAGACTGTAGCCCTGAGTATTTCTCACTTACAGGCTAGTCCCCACTTAATCCTCAGAAGTTTGCCAAAACTAACATTTAAGTGTTCCTACCAGTCTATGGCTCTAGCAACTTCTGCTCCAGATAAGCAGATTTGGGATGTAGCCTTCTTTTTTTTGCTTTGTGGTTTCTCTGTCAGATTGCTCCGTTAGTTGCTAGTTGTATCTGGTGGAAATTACTATTTCCCCTTCCGTCCACTTGTGCTTTACCTTAGTCTTCTTAAAGTTCTTACACGGTTTCTTGATTTTTTTCTGAAAATTACTTTTATATCATATTGACTTTTGCCATTTGCATTCCCTTCTTTCTGCTTCCAGCCTCCTGCTTTGCAATCGTAATTCCCAGAATTGCATCTTGAGAATTTTCCAATTCACTTGTCCCTTCTTTCAGCCTACAATACCTGGGCACTAATTTAAAATAGGGAATGCTGACTCAGGTATTTAAGAAAAATTAATTCTGTTGATTGTTTCCAAGCTCTCTTTGGCTGAACTTCCTGACAAATGCTAATTCCGGGTTTGATGTATATTTTTTTTATTTAACGCTCGTTTCTATTCATTCGTTATCACTATGTTTCCATGTGTATAAATCACAAAAGTGGAAAAATTACTAATACAAATCCATTCTTGAAAACTTCTTTGATACTTTAGCTTAACAGCTTCAAAATTATGCTTATAAAAATAATTTTTAAAAGGCATAGGGGCCCAAACTTTGGTTTTTTGGGGGTCATACTCGTGTATTTATATGCTACTCCATCAATAAAAAAAGGAGACAGAGATTACTAGAAAATCCATGAACTTTTGTAAGATTCATGTAAATACTGAATTATTAAATATTTAGTTATTTTAAGGGATCATGGATCTAAAAGTGAATTATTGCATAACTTTGAGTGAGAGTTACATTCAATGGAGCTAAAATCTTTAAATACTGAAAGAAGAGAAGGTTCCAGGCTTGCTATTTCATGATTCATGTTTTGTTTGTTTGCAGCCTGCGATATACTCTGTTAATAAGCTTGTAAGTAACACACGTATGTCCTTAGTCCTCCAGGTAACACTTGTACACCATTGTAGTAATGATTACAATAAACTGCAGAGGGCTGGAAGGGGCAACACCTAGCATATACTGTTTCTGAAAGTAACACATAGGTACCATATGAGTTAATCTTAGTTAGTTTGGTGAGTATCCTGGATAAATATCAATTGTGGATTAGCACAACATCATTGTACAGTTTAATTCAGGTTTTTTAAAGGAGTTAAAAAATATATAAATACAGACCTAACATTTCAGGCTACTAGTACCTTAAAACTAAATAAAAGTGTTAAAATATGCTGCTATCTTAATAAGAAAGCAATCCATTTGCTAACTAAAGCAGTAGGAAATATACTGTGGGCTTCCTTATTCTACTATGTATACTACTTGTAAGAAGGTTAGTCACAAAGTACAGAGAATTAATCAAAGGCAAATCATCTGATACATTGTTCTAGGTAATTACTCTTAAAATCTGCAAAAAAGCCCTCAAAATCCAAAGCATTTATATTCAGCTATGGTTTTGAAAATGGAAATGCTTATAAAGAAACATATTTTAAGATTTGATGTACTCGTATTCTGGTAATTGACACATTTATCTCAGTTGGTAGACTTTTACTAACTGGGGAGATATATATATATATATATATATATAAATTTAGACAAAAAATAAAGTTTTTACAAATTGTGCCTACATAATAATAAGAAATAAGATAGAGAAACTATTTTCTAAGTCTATATGGTTTAAATATATTGTGTGTGATATAGCAAAAGTAATGTTAGTGTTTAAAACCCAGAAGAAGATTTTCTTAAAGATGTAATAATATTTTCATAACATACCAGTATGAACATAAAATAAGTACAATGTTCTAAAAAGATTAAAAGGTTTGGAGTTCAATATTAAAAAACACGTAATAGATGCTGGGTAAGTTTAATATGGTTTTCAATGAAACGCATCAATTCTAGGATAGAAGAAATTATTTTTAGCTACATCAATAAAACAAAAACTCATTTTTAAAACAAATGGAAGCATAACTTCTGTATTTAAGAAATTACTTTTTATTTTAAATTTATTTTGGAGACATAATTGGTATATAAAACATAACTTCCTCAAAAAGAAAAACTCAGATGATTGACAGAGCAGGTTTAGGGTCTTGGTGCTAAGGTTAATATATTAAATGTTTATGAGAAGTATTATTTTCAATGGAGGGCTTTCATTCAATTATTTTTATATGTGTTTATTGAATTATAAAAGTAATCAAATTATCTATTCAAAATATAACTGGCCTAAATCAATCATAACAGTAGGGGAGAAAATGACAATAAACACGAATGAGCTCACACTAAGACTTAATTGAGCTGGCTCCAGGGGTTAGATTTATATCTCTACATGAAACATATTAATATTAGATTGCGATAGTGTGGGCTGGAATAAAAATCTTGGACCCAACATTGACTTTGAAAGCAAAAACTTTTGTTACCTACATTGTAGACATAATTAGTGACAAAACATTTTGAGCCAATTGAGGAAAATTTATAATAACAAAATAAAGTTTTCTGATGTTTTAAAAACTTTCCCCCTTAGGGATTCCAGATTAATTTTTTTAGCTTTTAATTGGAATTTTCTAAGACTTAGGAAAAATATAAAAGTCTTTTACAAAGAGTATGTAGGGTAGTCTTGTAAATATGTTCTGGAGTTACTTGTGTGGATATCAGTAATCAAGAACATGATTACATGCGTGTGTGCTTGAGAGAGAGAGAGACAGGTCATCTGAACCTGGCAAAAAGTAAAATGATGCATGCAAAAGTCTAAATATTACTCAATTTTCCTTGATTGTATTTCCATTTAATTACCCAAACAATTAAGAAAAAATGAGAAATTGAGTAATACTTAGACTTTTAAATTCATTATCTTGCTTTTGGCAAGGCCAGGATGATACTATATTTTCAATTATTAACCCTGTCACCACTGTATCTTTCAAAGTATGTCCAAAGAAGGGAAGTATGTGCATGCATTTCATGGCAAAGACTGTTTTATCCATTTTGAATCTGTATCCTTTCTGTTAGGCAATGCATGATGACCTTTATATCATTTTAGCATCCTTCTGTTTTTGCTTCTATTTTTTTTCTGTTGCTTTTCTCAGGTCTGAAAATCAAAAGATGTAGTGAAGTTACAATCCAATGTTACTTGACAAGTTACGAAGATCTGGAGGAATAACAAAACTCATGGGGAGATTAGTTGAAGAGATGGCCACCAACACCTTTGAACCCGATGCTACATTTTCTCATTAGAAAATACTTGTGCAAAATCTAGAAATCATAAGCTAGTGAATCAAACCCTCCATCTGAGGAAGCACGAATTTGGTTAAAAAGAAATTATCCCTGAACAAAGAATATATTTCTGGCTTTGCTTCTAAAAGACTGAGTGGGCCATAGCATCCATCACAGAAAATATAAAGATATTTGGGGACAGTTCTTTGGGGATCTTCATTTTTCCTATATTAGCTAAATATCTA
The DNA here is from genome assembly GCF_041296235.1 of Equus asinus. Lineage (NCBI taxonomy): Eukaryota > Metazoa > Chordata > Mammalia > Perissodactyla > Equidae > Equus > Equus asinus. Next base: position 84,619,772 of record NC_091799.1, read on the forward strand.
AAAACGTCAATATCATAATTTAATTTTCCATAGAAATTGAAACCAATGCAGGGTAGTCTGCAGTTGATTTAATAGAGATACAGATCTCAGGAAAAGATAAAGGAACAGTGTCTACTGAGTGATGCATTTACAGAGTCTTGTGTCATTTCTGAGAGTCTAACATCATCATATTTATGATTTAGAATGGAAATAGAAAGTTATCTAGTATAACCTTCTACTCAATGTGAAATCCCTACAATAATGGTACACATTATAATTTCCATTGTTTATGCTTAATTTTTAAAATGACAAATAATTACAAGTAGGAGGCTCAAGAGTGTACAATTAAAAGTAAATTCTATAAGTAATCGACTGCAGTAGTTTCTGAAATATTAGCACAGTACCATATTTACCATATATATGACCCATCTCTTTATAGCATAAATTTGTTCAGAATTACAAATATTATTCATGCCCCATTTTCTCTAGAAGACCATTTCAAACATGTCTCATACTGTCCCTTGTATTTCTAATTTCTAACTCCTTCCAAATCATCTCCAAATATGCAGAGGCCCCACTCTATCTTAGCAATGACTTTATGATTTGCATGTTATTTTCTTTCCCTGTAAACTCCTCAGATAATATCATCCTTGTTGCACAGTTTTATTCAGCACTCACATTTTGGCCACCTGTAAATCTGGACATTTATTTTACATGTTACTCTCAACTTCACCACAATGACACTGTCTGAGGTCAGTATGAATGAATGAAGTTGGCTTCATTCATCCTTTCAGTCATTCATTTATTCATCTATTTATGTTTGAATGAAATAAAGTATTGAGCATTTTGCGTGAGCCAACTAGTCTGTACTAAGAGCTTAGGTTTCAAGACATGTACATTCTCTGCCCCTACAGGCCTTATGGAAAAGAGAGCTATTTTACAAATAATGAATTGCAAATAGGAAACTTCACTCAAAAGGAGAAATACAGAGTGAATAATCCTGGGAGCCAATAGTTGAGGAGTCAGGGAGTGACTCCCTGACTTACGGGCTGCCATAACAAAATACCATAGATTTGGTGGTTAAACAACAGAAATTTGTTTTCTCACAGTTCTAGAGGCTGGAAAGTCCACAATCAAGGCGCTGGTTTACTCTGTTTCTGGTGAGCTCTCTTCCTGTCTTACTGATGGCCACCTTCTCATCATGCGCTGATGTGACCTTCCTTTGTGCATGCGTGTGGAGAGAGAGAGATCAAGCTCTTTGGTGTCTCTTCTTATAACCCCCTCATGAGGGCCCCCCCTCATAATCTCATCTGACACAATTATCTCCCAAAGTCTCCATCTTCACATACTATTACTCTGGGGAATAGGAATTTTGAGGGGACACAAACATTCAGTCCATAATGCTCCATAACAAAAATTACATTTTTATTGATACCTATAAGTGAAGAGAGGTGACAATGGGAAGGTAGAGGGAAATGCTTTTTTTGAGTTAGAAAACAAATACAAAACATTTGCAAGGCTAGTAATGTTAGACCCTGGTAAACAGGACAGAGGGGATAAGATAAAGTAAACCAGATAGAGATGAAAGAGAAACACAGGTCAGATCATAACATTTATAACGTTGGACTTAATGCTAGAATCAAAACTAATGGTGATGGGCTATAAGCGGGGAGTAGCATAATCCCCATTGTGCTTTTCAAATAAATTAGTGTAAAGTAAGTCTGCAGGCACAGGAGAGGACTATTGTAGCATATCCAAGAAATATTTGTAACAAAGATGGAGACACATGTACAAACTTGAGAAATACTGGGAGCTGGGCAATCAATTAACCTGTAATCAGATAGGATGTGAAAAGGAATGCCACTCTTTCTATAAAGTCCATGTTTCTGGTGTGAACATCTCCTGGAACGTTACTGCCAAATGGCACGCTAAGGGATTTTTGAAGGGACATGAACTGAGTCCATTTCTGAATGTTACTAGTTTTACTAAGAATGTTCTTGTCTTTTTCTTGGGCTAATATCACTACCTTGTACTGGAAATTAGCTCCCAAGATTACATCGGGATTGAGACCCTGATTTATTTCTTTTGACTACCTTCAGAAGCGACTGGAGTCCTATTCCTGACTTGCAGCCCTAGAACTGGGTCCTTGCCATCTCCCAAGCAGTGATTTCAGTAATTAAACAAGAAACATGGAATCAGACTAGGTGACTGAGTGCAAACCACATTTTCTAGTTATTGCAGATCTCAGTTAAATTGCTTTATCTTGCCCCCAGCTTTGAACATCAGATTATTACATGCCCACAACTTTCTCTCATTGGGATATTCTATACCCATATATAGATGATTTGGGACTTCTGAATCACTATCACACTCATCAATACTACTCCTATATTAGTTTTTGGAAATTTCAATATTCACTTATCCTTTCAACAACCTGCTTAAACTTAACCTGCTCTTCTTTGGTTATCGGTGATCTTGTCCGTTGCCCCAACTTGATCACTGCCTACCATCCATCATCTTCTAAAGATTGTCATCACCAATAATTGAAACCCTAGCATGACCCCAAGTTCATGCATGTAATACTTTGTTTTATGTATCGACTTCGCTAAGTTATAGTACCCAGTCATTCAAATGCTACTCTAGGGGTTGCCATGAAGATATTTTTTAGATGTGGTAAACATCTACCATCAGCTGACTTTAAGTAAAGGATAAACTTGATAATGTGGGTGGGCCTCATCCAAGCAGTTGAGAAGTCTTAAAAGAAAAATTGAGGTTTTCCTTAGGAAGAAGAAATTCTGCCTCAAGACTTCGTCATCAGCTCTTACCCAAGAGAGTTTTCATTCTGCCAGCCTGCCCTGTGAACTGCAGACTACCAGCCCCAGAAATTATGTAAGCCAATTCTTCAAAATAAATCTCTATCTATCTATCTATCTATTTATCTATCTATATTTACATATACCATATATATATATATATATATACATACACACATGATAGATGAGAGAAAGAGAGAGATCAATCTGTAGATAACTATAGACAGATGTAGCTAGATCTAGATGTATACAGTTATATATATAGGTTTTCTATATATATATAAAACACACACACTCATTCTGCTTCTGCTTTTCTGGAGAACCATGACTGGTAGAACTCATCTTTCTCTCTGAGCTCTACCTAATGTTCATTTAACTCCAATGAGATCTCTAATGTATTGATCATCTCCTTTCACTCATTTCTATGCCTTTGATGTTCTCTCTTCCTCTCTTACCCATTTTAAGTTTCATATTGAATCAATATAATCACTCCCTTGAATGTATACATTCCATTGCCTTGTCCCTTGCTTTATTATTCATACTAACTCAGAAAACTCACAACCTTGGTTAAACCTAACTCAACACAAACTTTGCACACACGCCTGCAGCCATTCGGGTGAGGGTAGCTGGAGAGAAGCTCCATAGAGGCACACTGATTTGTCTCATGATAAATTCATGACAAAAAATCTCATGTGGGCTCTTTATGCTTCTTGTCAATTCACATTCCTAGTGTCCTAGATGACTAGTTTACATCTTATTTTTTCTCCCCAAATATCCACCACGTCTTTTTACATTTTCCTTCATTTAATGGCCTTGTTTTCTACCTTACAGAGAAAACTGAAATAATCTAAAGATTATTCCCGTAGTGTAGTAGTTGGTGCCCCTCCTGGAGCTGATGCATCCAAGTCCAAGCTGCTGTGAGTATGGCCTGCTAATTGCTCATCACTGCACAGTTCTTCAGAGACTGGCCATTGGCCACAGGAGTTATCTTTGCTTGGGAGGTTACACCAGCCCCCTCGCATCGCTAGCAAATGACCCTCACCAATGACTCACTGATACAAGAGCTTGGACTTCGGTTACTTTTCTTACTTTCTCATAGATTCTTCCCCTGAGGGTACTCACTGGATAAATCACTTGCATAAGAATCCTCATTTTAGTCTCTGCTTGAGGGAACTTAATCCAGGACACATAGATTATTACCATCTTGCACATACTCAAGGACGTATTTCCTACAATTCTTTTCTGTTTCTTCTCCATCATTAATGTTTACTCTTGTATTTGACCACTTTCATCAACACTCAAACATTCAGCATTTTCTTCCGTCTTAAAAATTATTTTTTCTTATCTCATTTCTCCTATTTATTACTTTGTTTATTTGCTTCCCGTTGCAATACCTCTCAAAAGTATTGACTGTATCTGATGTCTCTAACTCTTCTTTTCCCATGTTCTCTTAAATAAATGAAGTAAATATCCAAAATAAGATTTTAGAAAACAAATATGATTAAGCCCTATAGATATCAAAAGCAGTGAGTTTAGGGGCCAGCTCGGTGGTGTAGCGGTTAAGTGCCCACGTTCCGATTCTCGTGCCCCAGGGTTCGCCAGTTGGAATCCCAGGTGCGGACATGGTACTGCTTGGCAAAAAGCCATGCTGTGGTAGGTGTCCCATGTATAATATAGATGAAGATGGGCATAGATGTTAGCTCAGAGCCAGTCTTCCTCAGCAAAAAGAGGAAGATTGGCAGTAGTTAGCTCAGGGCTAATCTTCCTCAAAAACAAAAAGTAATGAATTTATAAAAAATATGAGTTATGAACAATACAATACATTTTCATGTTCTGAATCATAAATATCAGTGTTCCAGGTTCTTCTTTATTTTCTTCTTGTTCTTTTTATCAAAGTCAATTATTTAAAAATCATGGTAATACATTAAAATAAATGCAAAGGCTCCCAAATCCATATCCTAGCCTAATATATTTTTCACCCATCAAATTCTAGAAATAAATGATTGAACGCAGAATTAACGTAATGATAACATTGGCATCAATCTAGAATGTGTTTAGCTATAAACAAAAGAAAACTTCTTCATATAACAATTGCTTCCCCTCTAGATGCTGCTTCCACAATCCAGACAGGAGGAAGCGGGGGAGGGCAAAAGACGGCAGAGGCATGCCAAGTGAATTTGCCTACTTTTAAAAGACTTTTTCCAAAAGTCCCCAGTATCTTCCATATAAATCTTAAGGATTAGAATTGACTTAACCACTTCCAGCTGCAAGGAAATCTAGGAAATTGATTATTTTTAACTTCACTGCAGAGAACAAACTCAAGTTTTTTTGGTTGTTATTTTTTGTTTTTTGTTTTTTTTTTTTAAGTAAAAGGGAGAATGAATGTTAGGTGGCAATCAGTAGTTTCAATATAATTATTTTCAAGATTTTTATGTAATAATTTTGCAATACGAATTAAACCATAATTACTACAGTGTAAATCACAATAATGAGACTATTTTGCTGAAAATGATAGCACACAAAAATTAATCAATAATTCATTATAATTATTAAAACCTTTTATAAAGTAGTAAGATACATATAATTTGAACACCAATAAAAGTTTTTATATATTAGTAACATCCTTGTAGGAATTCTAAAGATAATAGAAATTCAATCCTCCATAAGAAAAATAGAATAAATTAATGATAAAAGTGTAACATACAGAAAAATGAACATTCTTCGTAGAGATATCTAAAACAACATCTGAGTAAATTTAGAATCTATGAACTTCTAGTTAAATACAAATGAGGTAAACATCTTCATATTTTGTTATATTGTGGGGGGAAAGAAGAAGAAAAATTTCAAATAAAAATCATTCTGAAATAATCTAGAGTAAAAAACATGAAATAATAGAAATCAAAATGCCAAAAAAAAAGTTATACCAAACAACTATACCACCAGATCTTACAACATATTATAAAATCAAAATAGGCAAAGGAGATAGATTAATGTAACATAATGGGAAGGAATGGAAGGAAGAAATTAATATTTATCAAGTAAATATTAGTTATTTGATAAATACTTGATTTTAACGAAAATAAATTTTTTCATTTTATAATGTCTTTTTTCCAAAAACGAAGATATTTGAAATGCAGCTGTGGGACTCCAATTAAAAGAGAAATCCATTTGTAGATTAGATTATTTATATGGAGCATTTTCTAATCTCTTCTGATCTTTGAGTTAACCTTTTGACTGAGTGTGTGGCCTTGACCCTCGGCATCTGTAAAATAATGTATTGCAATCCCTAAAATGAACAACGGAGGTGGCAGCTTCAGAATTTCTATAGAGGGACAGCAGTCTTGTTGTAAGAAGTAATCTAAAGAAGTGTTTGCATAAAACTTTATATAAAATTAATTTTAATAAAATCAATTGCCCATATCCAAAAATGGGGATAGGGCAATTAAGATTAAGGTGGAAGGGAGGCTGAGGTCTTGCCTTCCCAAGCTAACTCTAGACAACATCACTGCTGACTCAAACTCTCATTTACATCCCATGCCAGTGCCCAGACTTCTGAACACCTAATTCTTAAATTAGGATTATTGACAACCCAATGTGACCTTTCTTTCACCTGTATTGTGTCCCTCTGCTGCCCTCATCTGGTAAACACTGATTCTTTCTTTATGTTGATGAAATTTATTCTTGGAGGAAAAAACCAATACTCTGCATTTTGGGGAGTTTTGTAACTTTTTTTAAAGATTTTAATTTTTTCTTTTTTCTCCCAAAAGCCCCCCGGTACGTAGTTGTGTATTTTTAGTTGTGGGTTCTTCCAGTTGTGGCATGTGGGATGCCACTTCAGCAGGGCTTGATGAGCGGTGTCATGTCCGTGTCCAGGATTCGAACCAGTGAAACCCTGAGCCACTGAAGCAGAGCGCACGAATTTAACCACTCGGCCAGAGGGCCAGGCCCCTGAGTTTTGTAACTTCTCTATCAACATGTGTTGAGTCTTCAAAAATGATTTAAAAGAGTAGATATTTTTCAAATAGCCCTTGAAAGAAAAATATTTACAGAAAATGAACATGGCAAAGTGACAAAGCATTTCTGTTATTGTCCTGTGAGCCAGTAACACTGAAACTGTAACTGCCATCATAGTGGCAGAAAACAGCTTCAGCCCAACTGCATTTTCTCTTGTGACATGACAAAGAAGAGAAATTTCAGATAGATCAGTATTTGCAGTACATTATTATTTTCAAATTAACTCTATATGGACGTGCCACAAGTCTCGTGATTCCAGCCCATTTCACTGGGCTGTAGTTTGATATGTTAAACAAATTTTGATTTATTATATTTCTACTAACTTTTTTGACGAGAAATCCCATTTTGAATGAAATTGGTATCAATGTAAATTTCATTACATACAGGAAAGTATCCTCACTTGCCATATTTTTCTTTACTTGTATATTTGTTAGTGTTGAATATATTGCATCAAAGACATAATCATAGAAGATTGTAATTCAATCTGTCTTCACAACAGTTGGAATGAGAAACTCAGGTTTCTGTGTTAAAATTGTTGGTTCAGTTATTTAGTATCGGATATTCAGCACTATCTCCGTAAAACCACTTATTCCCTTTGAAAAATGAAAACTCAGAGATTAAAACATAGAAATATTTATATCCAATATCCCATAGACCTTACACTTAGACTTCATTGAAATGAAGTTTGGGACACACCACATTATGCTATTTTTGGCTGTTAGCGCATCAACATTATGTTTGGGATACTGTGCAGGTTGTGCTTGAAAAAAAAGTCTCTTTTGGTTTATAATCTTAAGAAGTAACCGGCTAACTGTCATCAAGTTCTTCATTACCCCCAATTAAATATTTTACTAAGGGCTACAAAAGTTTCAGCCACACTCAACTTTATAAGTTATCTCCAGTAGTACTTGAGAATGGATTTATTTTTCCAGCTTTAGCTTTAATAGAATTACATTGTTTCCATCAAGATATTTTGCATAGAATTAAATATTTTTTTTTCTAAAGATCTTTTTGCTTCTAAAAAGCAATGGAGTACAATATAGTCTTCATAATTCATCCCAATGTTATTGTAGTGCCCATTTACAGATAGATACTCAGGAACATGAGGGAATATAACCAAATGTTGCCATAGTAAGGAATCTCAGGTTCTAATGTAAGAGAAACTGTTGGCAATGGCAGCAAGTCGAGAGAGAAGAGCAGCGATTTTCCCAGGGAAGTAAAAATGTGATGAAGACGGAAGGCCAGGATATGCAAATCAGGGAAATGTCTGGGTTGAAAGGTGAGCAGAGGAAGAAGATAATCAGGTGATGAAGTCTCTCTGATCCTAGAGAAGATTTGATGATAAAGCTGCAGTGATCGGTAAAGTAATCTGGTGGACTGAGAGCTAGGACTGAAAGGGAGAGACAATGTCAACAAGGGACAAGAAAGTTAAACTGAGGTTAAGGCAAGTAAAAGGCAAATGTGGAGGCTATGAACTGGAGGAGAATTCAAGAAGACTGTAGTAACTCAGGATAAACCTTTTCGTGGGGACTATTGTTCAGGTGATGTAAGCTAAAAGGCAAAGAAAAGATGGGTTTTGGATTTTTCATCTCTGTTAGTTTCAGTCCTAATCTCTCTACTTTTAATATAGCCCTGCCACGGCTCCCCAAGGAACTATATATGTTGTAATAACTTTTGGAAACTATAGCATGCCAATAAATAAATAATTTGTATTTTTTTTTTTTTTGGTCTCTCCTTTCTTTTCTCACCTCCCCTATTCTCTCCTCTCTTCTGTTCTCTCCTCCCTCTCCCTCCCCTCCTCTCCATTTTCCTTCCCTTCTCTTGCCTCCATTTCCTTTCACTTCCCTCTATCTCTCCTCTTTTCCTTCTTTCCTTTCCTTTTCAATTAATATATGAAGACCTACTGTATCTACCCTGACAGGCAATAGTTTCCCTGCTGGTAGTACACTCCTCTCCAACCTGTTCTAACCACAGATCTTGCAGAACCTTTTCAGATTAAAGTTCCTAGAACAAAATTCTGGCCTCTAAATTCATTTCCCAAAATGCATTATAAAATGGTTTTTTATTACCTATGGGAAATATTTCTAAATTTTTGGACTTGCAGAAGGCTCAATAATTTACCCTCAATTTATTTTTCAGATTATCATTCCTACTCTCTTGCATTTACTGTATTTTAATGAAAAAATATTTTATTGTTCTCCAACCTTGCCTTAGGCCAGTGTTTATAAAACTTTTCTTCAAAGTCCCACTAACGGCAGAATTAAGAAAGTGCATATTCTAATTGTCCTGAACAGAATGAGAAATTTATTAGAAGACGTATTGTTTACATTGTGGTCCCACATATATGCATTTTTAAAGTAAGAAATTATGTTTTTTTAGTATCAGGAAGAAGGCGAAAAAAAGGAGCTTTTCTCATTGGTTAACTTGAAAGATATTGTTTTCCTAAATCTATCAACTTTTCAAAACTAGGACTATTAGAAAGAGTTGACTTTCTATGATTAATACAACACACAGCTTATACTCTTTATTTTGTTGTCACAATATTTTGATAACCATAATTCATCTAAATCTGTGATTATTTCCGTTTTCTTTTGTACTGTTTCACAAGATGATTCCGGATTATCATGGGCACACAAAGTTCAGAAAATTGTCAAAGATATGGTATCATGAAAATTAATCAGGCTACTGATGATAAGAATCTCAAAAAGTGAACCTTGCTGTGGAAGGTCCAAATACTTTTTTTATATGACAGACTGATGGAATCTTGGATCGTTAGTCTCTCTTACTCTTTCAGGGAAATTTTATTTTTTTACAATTTATTTATTTATTTTTTTCCGAGGAAGATTAGCCCTGAGCTAACTACTGCCGGTCCTACTCTTTTTTGCTGAGGAAGCCTGGCCCTGAGCTAACATCTGTGCCCATCTTCCTCTACTTTATATGTGGGACGCCTACCACAGCACGGCGTCCCAAGTGGTGCCATGTCCGCACCCGGGATCCGAACCGGCAAACCCCAGGCTGCTGAGAAGCGGAACATGTGCACTTAACCGCTGCTCCACTGGGGTGGCCCCATCAGGGAAATTTTTGTCAAATAATATTTAATTGCAAAAAGATGACTGATGGTCACTATTTAACCAGCGATGCTGCAATCTTCATTGCCTGTAATTAAACTAAGCATCTCAAATGACCACTAGTGCCTTTGATCCATTTTTTCTATCAATTCATAATCTTCATTTTGATGACTTTGATGATAACCTGTATAGTAAAACCATTAAAAATTTTGTTCATTTATAGTATTTTACACTGAAAATAACTTCTAATTAAGTTGTGGTTTTGAGCTATATAATAATATGCAGTTTACGAATTAATTCATCTTATGTTCTGATTGTCAATTTCTGTGTAACAAACCAGCCTGACATTTTATAACTTTAAATAAAAATTTACCACTGTCTCTCACAGTTCTGTGGATTGACTAGACTCAGCTAAGCAGTTCTTATTTAAGAACTGCTTAAATAAGGCAAAAACAATTGCCTTCAGATAGTGGTTGAGACATCTAGGTTCTCCATTGGACTGAAATGTTTGAGATGGAAAACTTACATGGCTGGCAGCTGGTACTGACTGTTGACTCAGCCTTGAGTCAAATTTGGCAAGTGAGGCACCTACTAACGATATTTCTATTTGCCTTGAATTTCTTAACATATGGCTTCTGAGTTCTGAAACAGTATCCCCAAATCAATATTCCAAAAGGTCCAGGTAGAAGCACAGCTTGAAAGTAAGCATCATTTCTGCTGCATTCTCTTACTAATAGCAGTTTCAGGGCCTACCCAACCTCAATGGTATGGAGAGCTAGATGTTTCTTCTTTAGAGAATCACGGGATCATACTGCAGAAGAACACGTATAATACAAAATTTTAATAAACTTCTTTTGCAAAATGCACTCTGAAGCGGTCTTCCCTCTGATTATAGCAATTCACATCTTTCCTGCATGCAAACTACATTCACTCTATCCTCCAGAAGATTATACTATTACATCATCAGTTCAAGTGCAGGCATCAGCTAAAAGTCCAGGATCTCATCACCTCAGTCAGGTCAAGGAGCAGATGAGGCTCCTTGGGATTAAATCTGCATGTGTACAATTCCTCTCATCTGAAAGCCTTTGAGCTAAAGAGACAAATTTTCTCTCTCTCCTACATTCAACACATAATGATGAGGCAGCTGTATATTGGACGCTCCCATTAGGAAATAGGAAGAATAGGATGTACATAGGAGTCACTGGTTCACAAACATTCTGAAATTCAGCCAGTTACGTGTGCCAGTTCCTTGTTTAGGGCCAAGTCCTTCCCTTTTGGGGTGGTTTTCTATGGTTTTTGATTTACCTTCTGACACTTTGTTCTGACTCTGAGTCATTTCTGTTTTTTCATTGAAATGACCTGTTTTTGTAGCTGAGTAGATTTCTCAGTCAGCTTCTTTTGCATAGAAAGTTGGAGTTCAGAGACCTCTTTTCAATTTGTGCCATCTTTCTCATTTTTATTACATGATGGTGTTATGCCAATACAATTCTCTTAAAAACAATGTAGATTTGTGTGTGCGTGTGAATAATATTGGGATTTACTCCATTGGACAAAAGGCACACTCTCAAATTTCTTTGAGACAGATCTTCTCTAACGTGGACTGAGAATCAGGGTGATGTGGGACAATTTTAGGATTCTTAAAGCCTTTTGGTTCATCAGAGGAAGTCTAAGACACATGCCCTTCTGCAACTTAGGTACCTTTTTGTCTAGCTCATGGCTATCAAACTGTGGCCTATAGGCAAAATTTAGCATACCACCTGATTTTGTAAATAAAGTTTTATTGGAACACAGCCACATCCATTCTCTCCAAAATGACCCAATTGAGTGTTGCTGTAGATATCATATGGCCGACAAGACTGAACTATTTACTATTTGGTGTTTATGAAAAAGTTTGCTGACCCCTGGTCTAGTTGAGGTAGCTTATAAGACACTACTTTAATCTTTCTGATGTCTTAACAAAGAGTTCAGAGTCACCCCTGTGATGTGAATGCTAGCCTGAAATTATGTTTTGCTGGCAGCATCCTGGACTTTATCTTTTTCCTGATTATCTACCATTTTGAAAACATTTTTGCTGGATGGAAAGACTTCTAGTGAAAAACGTTATTATTTTCTAGCCCAATAAGTCCTGGCTTCTTTACATTTTGGCTAAATTCTAGTTAAATCAAACATTTCAAACCTACCTCATCTGTCTATATTCCTACTTATCAGACACAGCTAAAATTCTGCTTGAAAATCTCTTTAGCTAGATCCAAAAGATATGAGGTCAATTTTCTATTTTTCTGTTACTGCAGGCCACAGTTCTGCTAAACAAGACATCTTTATTCCAGTTTCTTATGAGAATTTTCTCAGTATCTCTTCTGTTCCCACTAATGGTCTTCTTGAAAACTTTCTGCTCTCTAGCCATAGCCCAGTCACAAAGCCGATGTCCTCCCTCATGAATTCATCTAAATCTAGCATCTGTTTTTGGAGTAAATTTAAAAAAAACAATTCTGCTTTTTTGTTTTCTGCCCAGAATTATTATCTCTTCTTGAAACAATTTCAACAATCCACACATCAAAAAGGTATTGATTTCACATAGGTTGTAAGAAATATATTTAAATATATATATGACATTTTGTATCATTTTTCTATTGTCATCATTTTTTATTGTGTTTTCTAAAATTACTTCTTAGATACCCATACCAGGATCATATTTATTTTTTTAATGATTATTCTTTGAATTGACTTGTCTAATTTGGTGTATGGAGGAGCCAAATTCAACGATTTTAGCTTTTCACTTTATTAATTCCCTTTTCCTATGTAGTTAGTTTACTTTTGTGTTATTCCCTGGTGTCCTAATTTAAATTCTGAATTCATTTATTTTTATTTTTTTACTAAAATGTAACTGCTTTCATTTTATTATGCTGCTTCATTCAGCATAGTGAAAGTGGATTTTAAGTATTACTGAATAATATTTTAAGTGAATTATTGCTTAGTTTTTCTAGAAGAATAAATAGCAACATTTATGCCAATGCATTTCTCCATAATAACAAAATACATGATGCATTTTGAAGGTGTTTTTTAAATCTGTACTTTATTATTTGGTTGATGCTGCTTAAGACAGATTCACTGGGCATGGTGTGGATAGTGCTTTGATCTTACTGTCATTTCATCACTTGAGAGCCTTAGGGACAATGCTGTTCCTGTCAAAATTAACATGATTTCAAGTTGTTATAATTTTCCCTCAATTAAAATTATTTTTTTTAAAGTCAAAAATGAAAATGATAGACAGTAAAATTTTAAAGTTAAGTGTTTTGATTATTTGTTATGGGAGAACACATAGTTAAGATTAAGCACAAGTTTGTAAACTAAGCGTTATTTCAAAAGGAATTTTAATGAACTGATTACTTGCATTTGTAATTCAAAGTTTGAAAAACATGAGGAATGCAATGTAAGATTATGTACTCTTTTTTTAAAATCATTTATGCTTTTTTTGGTTTGTTTTTGGTGAGGAAGATTGGCCCTGAGCTAACATCCATTGCCAACTCCCTTATTTTTTTTCTCCCCAAAGCCCCAGAGTATAGTTGTATATCCTAGCTATAGGTCATTCTAGTTCTTCTGTGTGGAATGCCTTCCATGTGGAAGCATGGCTTAATGAGTAGTGTGTAGGTCTAAGCCCTGGTTCAAAACCAGTAAACACTGGGACACTGAAGCTGAGCACATGAACTTAACCATTTGGCCATGATATACTCTTATTTAAAAATATTATTATTATGTGTGCTAGCCATTTACCATATGAGAACTCGTATCTCTATTTCCACATTTTGGAAGACATGAGTTCTCTGCATGCATCAGATGTGCTGGTATGATCTAGATTTATATGGGCACAGCATGATTTCACACTAATATCACAATTTTCAACAACACACATGTAATTTGCATTCATCTTGCTTCTTCAAGCATAAACATTGTGCTGGTCCTCTTGATCAAGCAGAGTTCTACTGAACTCTACATATGTGTGATGAAGCCTCTTAAGAGCACAAACTTGAGTGTTTTCCAAAATTGATATCTTCTACTCTGACCTCTTGTCTGAATTCTGCTCCCATGAATGTGTATTGCCAGCTTTGTATGTGATTGCCACTATTCTGAAATCTGTGGCTATAACATGGAGTAGGGAAAAATACACAACAAACAGGTAAAGTCCCTGTGTGTTACTGTGAAAGGAACCAGCCAGTAAATGCACACATCTCTAATATTTCACCAGAAGAAAACCCATGAAGAAAAATTAAGCAGGGAGACAGTTCTGCTTCCAAAAATGGTAGAAAACATCTTTCTAACCAACTCTCCTGTTGATATTAACTAGGAAAGCAGAAAAAATTATTTTAAAAATATCTAAGGTTTCAAAAAGCCAAGGGAATAAGGATTGTGACATCAAGATCCCAGAGAGAATGGAAATCCAGCAAGTGATCCCAATATTCAATATGGCTTTTCTCATCATGGCACTTGATGATGCAAAATCAGAGACTGGAAATCTAAAAGAGCGAACAGAGCCTTCAGCAAAATCATGGGATGGAAAAGAAAAAATAACGTTCCTGGTTCCTGATGATCACTTCAGGCTTTCAATTGGGACCATAAAGGGCTACACAGAAAGATAAAGGTTACTGAGGAATTGGCCCATACTGAAAGACACTGAGGCCACGTTCGACTTATTGCAATCTGTATGTGAAATAACACTGACCGTCTACGGCCAACTGCTTTATAGAAGAAAAACTATGTCCTCTTTGGAGAGGATAATATCTTGGTATTCTTTCACCTATTTCATCTAAAAAACAAACTTCACATATGTAAAAAGAGAAGAATTGAGCAAAATACATGTGCAATAATAGACAATAGACACAAATCCTTAACATATCCAGATATGGCAGGATTTTTAAATAAATATAATTTAACTGGCAAGTAATTAAATTACATGGTTGGGAATTTCAGGAAATAACTCAACAGTATGAAAAAAAAGTAACAGAATATCCAGAAATGAAAGTAATAATGATTGAAATTAAAACCTATCTGTGTGATAAGGAATTAGTCAATTAGAAGGTAAGTCAGTGGAAAATATACACACTGAAGTCCAGAAAGACAAAGTGAGGGAAAGAAATAAGAGAGCATAAGAGACATTTGGATCAAAGTAGAAAGCTTTAATATGTATGTAATCAGAGTGCATAAGGAAATGAGAATGAGAATGGGCTAAAAGTAACATATGAAGAAATAAAACTGAGAGTTTTTCTGAATTGTCTAGAACCCCAACTAGAAAAAAAAAAGAGAAAAAAATGCAAAAAATCTAGGCACATTATAGCAAGCCTACTAAAAACCAAAAGGCAAATAAAATTATGACAGTAGCAAAAGAATACAGACATATTATCTTCCAGAGATTAAAACTAAGGTAAACAGCTTATTTATTAAGTGAAACACACTCAAGCCATAATAAGGAATGATATTATAAAATACTTGAAAGAAAATAATTACCAAATTAGATTTCTATGCTTACAAGAAGTATTTATTTTTTGGGTAGGTGGAGAAAATCTAAGATTTCATATCAGAGATGCAAGAAGAAATGAAGAACAATGAAATTATAAGCATGTGTGTAAATCTAAATAATTTACTAGCTGCATAAAACAAGGCAATAACATTTTATGACATGTTAAGCATACAGAATTGATATATGTGACAGCAATTGTACAAAATGCAAAAGGAAATTAATTGGAGTTATAGTCTCCTAAGATCCTTCATTATCTGAAAGTGAAAAATACACACTAACAGAATGGACAGCTAAAAGTATAATAGAGGGAAAAATGAAATTAAACATGATGAATCCAGGGCTGACTGGGTGGCACAGTGGTTGAGTTTGGCACACTTTGCTTTGGCAGCGCAGGGTTTATGGGTTTGGTTCCTGGGTGCAGACCTATGTCACTCATCAAGCCATGGCTGTGGAGGCATCCCGCATACAAAAACAGAGGAAGATTGGCATAGGTGTTAGCTCAAGGCCAATCTTCCTCACCAAAAAAACCCAAAAACACAATGAATCCTAAAGAAATTTTTTTTTAATGAGAGAAAAGAACAGAGAATAGATGTGAACTAAAACAAAGCAAATGGTAAGATTTGGCTTAAATTCCAATTTATCAGTAAATAGCAGAATAAAGAATAAGGTTAAAATACGAAGTTTTTCAGGTGGAATTAAAAAATTAAATTTTATACTACTTATAATCTTAATATGAAAAATGAGAAAAAGTAAAGGTTGGCAATAACGAATGAGAAAAAATTATACCATACAAATGCTAACAAGAGGAAAAATTGAGTTTTATTAAATAATAAACCAAGTAAACTTAAGGCAAGTAGCATTATTTTAAAGAAAGGGAGATATTGTAAGATAATAGAAATGTCAATTCACCAGGAATATATAAGAATTTCTATGCACCTAATAACATAATTTTAAATGCATAACAGCAGAAATCTCTAAAACTAAAAAGAGAAATAAACAAATCTGAAATGAGTGGGGGATTTTTAACTATTCTCAGTAATCAAGAGAACAGCATAAAAAATCTGTAAAGATACAGAGGATTTGAAAAGCATAATAAACAAAATTGTTTAATTGCCATATATATGTAACAATTAAGCTCAACAGTTGCAGAACACACAATTTTTTTAAGCGCCTATGAAACACTGGCAAAAATTATCCATATGTTGGACTATCAAGCAAGCCTCAACACATTTCAGAGCACTTATAAAATATAAAGTATGCTCTCTGACCACAGCAAAATGAAGCTGGAAATTAATACAGAAAAATAAGCACAAAATCCTCATATATTTGGGAATTAATCAATGCATTTTTAAAGTCATGGGTCAAAGAAAAACATACAATGGAAATAAGATATTTTAAATAAATGCAAAACAATAAATCACATATCAAAATTGGAAGGATGTCATTGAAACAGGGGTTAGGCAGAAATGTAGAGCTGAAACCACATTTTACGTATGAAGAAAAGCTGAGAATCAAAGTTCTATGCATCTACTGTAATGAGTTAGAAAACAAACTGCAAATTATACTAAGAAGGAAGAAATAAAGATAACGATTTTTGTGATAGAAAACACGTGTAATAGAACAAACTAACAAATGTGATAGTTGATTCTTTGAAAAGAGTAATGCAATTCTAAACCTGTAGGAAAACTGCTTAAAGAAGAGAAACCAACAAAAGATCTATGCTGCAGGGACCGCCCAGTGGCACAGCCGTTTAGTTTGTGCGCTCCCCTTCGGGCGCCGGGGGTTCACTGATTTGAATCCTGGGTGTGGGCATAGCCACCACTTGTCAAGCCATGCTGTGGCAGGCCTCCCACATATAAAGTAGAGGAAGATGGGCACAGATGTTAGCCCAGGGCCAGTCTTCCTCAGCAAAAAGAGGAGGGTTGGTGGTGGATGTTAGCTTGGGGCTAATCTTCCTCAAAAAATAAAAGAACTACGCTGGGAATGAATCCAGGACATCAGTACACCATAAAAGTCTTCCAATATTTCCTATTCTCATCGTATTAACTTTCCTAATCCCCGTTAGCATTGCATTTTGACAGTTGCAGAAGTTTTAAAAGAGGGCTACAAATTCTGACAATTATCTCATTAAGAGGTACAGATATTTGTTCTTTCCCTTGAATTTGGCTGAATTTGTGAATATTTTGACCTGTAGAGCAGGAAAGAAGCGATGCCATGTTCCTTCCAAGGGCAGGTCATAAAAGGCCCTTCAGCTTCCTTCTTGTTTGCTGGCAACAGTCACACTTCGAGTCCCAAGTCACCATGTAAGAAATCCAACGAACATGAGCCGGTCATCCTCTAAGGAAGCCAAACTCAGGCGGAAAGGCTGTGTGCATTGGTTCTGGCCAACATCCCAGCTGTGCCCAGCCTTCATGTAACTGCATGCCAGGTACTGGTGAAGAAGCCTCCAGGTGACTTCAGCTCTCAACTCAAGGAGTCACCCTCAGCTATACTCCCCGTGCCCTGTCCAAATTCCTGACTCCGAGAGTTTGTGAGCTTAACAAAATGATTGTTCTTTTACCTCTGCTGAGCTAACATCTGTGGTAATCTTCCTCTATTTTGTATGTAGGACTCCACCACAGCATGACCTGATGAGTGGTATGTAGGTCTGAACCTGGGATCCAAATCCATGAACCCCAGGCCAGCAAAGCAAAGTATGTGAACTTAACCAGTCTGCCACCAGGCTTGCCCCTTATCTCTGTAAGATTTGAAGTGGTAAGTGGTGAAGCAATAGATAAGTGAACACTTGGCATCTGCAAATGGTTCCTTAAATGTTCTCCTACTTCCGTGCTTGCCCTTCTTAGATCATCTTTTCAAATGGAAAGAAGAGTTGGATTTTAAAATGGCAAGTCTGATCACCTTCCTGCCTTGTTAACCAACATCTTTTATTGAATTTCCAATGCTCTTAGCAAAACAGAGGCAAATCTTCCTTGTGGCTTTCAGAGCTTTCTCTGTTGTCATTACTTGCCTAACCTGAGCTTTAAGATCAGGTCAGGTTACCCTGCTATGTGTTCTCACAGAACGCATATTTTTGTCTTTACCCTTTCTATAATTATGCTTTGCATGTATTTATGGTATTATATGATTGATGATTTTCCCTGATTAAGTTCTAGATTCCCTAAGGGCAGGAGCTATGTCTAATTTTGATTCTCATTCTAGCTCAGGTTCAAAAAAGGAAGGCATTTTAGCCCATGCTAGAGAGAGGAATATGATAAAACAAAGGATATAGGGTAAAATTAAATAAGGAAGAGTTCCAAATAAATGCTTGTTTGTATGACTACAAGATCCCCTCTTTCTGTGAGATAAGAGGCCTTACAGTGGCATCTTCAGGGAATTTATGGGAGAACCTTGGGATAGGGCCAGATAAACTAATTTTTAAGGAAACGTAATGCCAAGACTCATAACTGAAAAGTAAGAAAAAACACAATTTGCCAAAAATTGTGCAGGAGAGGTTTTAAGATGAAATTCATAATTTCTGAGAAGGGAGATTTTGACAGCTACTTCAAAACTAACCAGATTCCAAAACAAGAATTGTTTTGATACTGTCATTTTAGTGCCTATCACAATTACAATCATATAAAAAGAAGCATGTATAGCATAATAAAATACTTAAACTTGCCAAATGGAATGAGGCAGGCATGTCAATCAAAACACTAACTACTTCCTGTGATTTTTTTTTTTTCTGTATCAATGACTATTTTGGTTTTGAAGGACGAACTGTGGAATCAATGAGACTCAAAGAATTTTTAATATTTAATATTTTTAATATTTAATATGAATACCCAATATAGGAATTTTAAAAGTTTGTATAAATGACAATGGAGTTAATACAAAAATTTAATATTACCAGCTCAAGATATATGTAAATAAGACATTATACTTATATTATAAATTGGATGTTTCTTGAATGGAATCTATTTTGAAACAATTAATTAAAAGATAAAGAAAATATGAAAATAATATAAAGCATTCATACTATTGAAAACTACAATATTTTTTTTTAAACAAAGAAAATGCTTATGGTGTGATAAAATGTCAGCCAGTGTCTCAAGAGTTCAAAATTCTTATAGCATTAGTCCAGCTAGTGATATTTACCAGCCCTTAGCCTTCTACAAGATTCTTGGCAAATACACACAGGTAGGGTCTGCATGAACACACAGATGTGAGGTCTTCTCATGACATCTATTATAGAAGTGGTTGACCCAGTTGTTAAATTGTTCTTATTTTTAAAATACAAGACAGGTCCTGATGAAATTACAGTTAATTCATCAGAAAGAGTATGTGACAGGTGTGATGTCCGTCACACCTGTCACTTTGTTGCCATTAAGCATGCCTGATGTCTTTGCTATTTTCTTGCCTATGTGATTTCCTGTCTACAGTTATATCACCTAACTGTTTTGATTGGTTTGCCAGGTAAATAAGAGTATGAAACTAATGTGCTAGCTGATTTCTTTCTTCTCGTTTGAACAGCATGTGAAAACTCTTCTGTGGAATGATCTGTGGTTGTGGGGATAGAAGCTTAAAAGGTAAGCTGAGGCTAGACAGTTACTGAAGGAGAAAGAAGATGGAAATTGTTACCATGGTCTTTGGGTAGCACAGGAAAATAAAAGAAACTAAGAGAGTGGTGCTCTAAACTTGAAAGGTATGGTGCTGGAGTGCTTTCATTCATAGAAAGAAATAAGTATAATTTCTCCTTGCACTTCATCCTCATCCTAGCACAGTGACAGTAATATTATTGCTGGTATTATTCGACTTCCAGTAATGGTAATAGAAGCAGCAGCAGTAGTAACAGTAGTAATTATAGTAATTGCAGTAGTAGCAGTACTAGTAGTTTTTACAGTATGTCTAGCATTTTTCTAGTAGCTGTGGTGATGGTGTGATGGTGGAGGTAGTAATTGGTGTTATTATTGTAGGCTTCAAGTACCTAGCTGGGAACAGATAGTACACTCAAAAGGTTTCATTGAAGAGAGTTTAATGAAGGGTTGTTTATAGATTCTTGGACAGAATGAATGGAACTAATAAGAGATAATGAAGAGACTCGTCACTGGAAGCATTCTTGACCCTGGGCCTAGGAAGGAGTTAGGCAAACTGAATGAGAGTTGTAGCCATAGATGATAAGGTACCTACAGGAACTGTGTCTCCAGAAAAGTGATATCAGACACTTCATGGAACCAGCTCAGGTTGGGAGGGGTCATAAATACCTCAAATGCTCTCTCCTTCTGCCCCTGATGTCCTGCAGTGCCCTCCAAGGGCAGCAGCCAATAGGAAGTCCGTGACCAGGGTGCCCTAAGAAGACATTCCACAGAGAGCAACCTCCTGGGGCATGAAACAGGGCAGAGAAGGATATGAAATGAATTTTGAGGGTCAAATAAGGAATGGCCAGCTTAACAACAAGGGATAACAACAATAAGAACGAGAATGGTTGTATTTATTTTCACTTATTACGTACCAGACTCTGTTCAAAATCATTTACATGTATTATCTGATCCTTCTTAAAAATTATTATTCCTGATTTACAAATAGTAGCAATTTAATAAAAATGAGTTGATCGTATCCCCATTTCATGTACAGGGTGGATGTAGATGGCCTTGATTAAGAATTTAAACGATGGTATCATTCTCTGTAAGAATCCAAACCTAAAAATATGAAGTTACTCATTTTAAAAGAATTGCTTCTCTTTGTATGAGTTCAGGATGATGCAAACAGGAGACAGAATGGCGAATCTTTTACTTAGATAAAGAGGCTGCATAAGAAATCAAAGTGTGGGGAATGGTACTAAATTGAATGGAAAAAGAAAGTAAAAGCTTCTTACAGACAAGTTCAGACACAGCAGGTCTTACTGACTCAAGGTTCTAGACTTTTCTATATAGAAGAAAAGAGAACATGCTTCAAGTTGTTTCTCCATCTGCCACCAAAGTGATTTAAAACCTTGATAACCTAAAAATAAAACAGACTATCAGAAGACAAGGGCATAACTAGCGATATGAGAACAATGCACACAATTTTAGTAGAAAACTAGTAACATCAGTAGCACAAACTGCTTAGTCTGTCCAGAGCTGTATGCATTAATGGTATCTGTCGCCCTGGGAAAGGCATGGCCTTCTGCACTTTCCTTTGAATCCAAGGATCTATTTTTTTCTCTGTTTTCTTTATCCTATTTTCCCTTTGGTTCGAGGCGCTAGGGAAATGAACCCTAGCAATCTGCAATGGTAACTTCAAGGGGGACTTGTCAAATATGATTTGGTGGGTGAGAAACCAAGAACAAAAACAGCAAAATATAGTAGAAAGAGCAGTGAACTAGAGCACAGGTGACCTACACACCAGATATAACAGTAACTACCTGTGAGATTTAAGAATAATCTTTTACTCTCAGCGCGCTGTAAGAATGTTACCTCCAGGCAGTCCCGATCCTCAGAATGACTCGTATTCCAAAAGTTCATTTTGTCAGCGTGTTTCCAAGAGCACAAAACACACTTTCCATAGCAACCCTCTGCTTAAGGAAGCTCACAGTGTCTCATTTATGTGTATTTTGTCTTGGAGCCACCTGATTGTATTGTGTGTTTTAGGAAGTGTCTTTTATTCTATGTTATGCTTGGTGATGACAAGCAAGTATCAAGCTAGCAAGAATGTAATCAACTTTGGCAATATACTCCCATTGACATGCATGTGCGCGCACTCACACACAGAATGGGTTGTCTTCTACCAATTTTGGGTAAACACAGACTCTGAATTGTCCTTAGCAAATCAATGATGTTCTCTTAGGGACGTTACCAAGTGCTTTTAATCAGCATAACATATAACCAACATAACCTCCCTGTCAGCATGGTAATGCGAAAAAAATGCGGATTATGCTTATGGAGGATAGCAAGAGAGAAGCTTTTTGATGAAAAAATAAAACATGAAAATTGTCTTTCTTTTCGCCGACTGAAATGCAGTGAGAAATATCTGAAGTATTTTTTTCACAGTGATGTCGATAACCAGGTGATTTAGTAGATTTTTATAGACGCTCAGAAAGTCGAAAAATATAGAGCCAGCTTAGTCTAAGCCACGGATCCTTTCCACTTCCTTTCCCATGAGATTCCCCATCTGTGTACTAGCTTTGATCTAAAGTCACAAACAAAGACTATCTGTTTATTCAAGAGATCAAATGTTACTTTTGGTACAGACCCTGGGGAAACTCAGAAGAGGGACGTAAGCTTTGGGAGTACATTGATTTTCAAAGTGTTGGTCTGAATAATCCATGACATATTTAGTTTCTTCGACTGTTAGAAGATAGACATGAAGGTGACGAACTCACAGGGCTTTGTTCTCCGAGCATAAATCCTCTTTCCCTTTGCAGTAGTCTTCTTTATATTAACACAGAAAATACTCTAAGTGGAAAAGCCAGAGTTATACATCTTCTTGCCAATAACCTGGTAAATGTTCCTAGAGTTTCTCTGATTTTTCTGTTTTAGATTTACAAAATAAAACTAGATACATACTCTTTAGATGGTTGCTTATTCTTGTATGTCATGCTTTGAGATAATATTCCTTCAAAAATTCTTAATAGAATGCATATATTTTTAAATAGGCTTTATGTTTTAGAGAATTTTCAGGTTTACACAACAATTGAGTAGAAAGTTCACAGTTCCCATAATCCCTCTCTCCCCCTACACACAGTTCCCCTGTTATTAACATTTTGCATTAGTGCTATACAGTTGATAAACCAATATCGATATATTATTATTAACTAAAGTCCACAGTTTATATGAGTGTTAACTCTGTATTTCTGTAAGTTTTGACAAATGCATAATTCTATGTACCTGCCATTATAGTATGACATAGAATAGTTTCACTGCCCTAAACATCCTCTGTGTTCCATCTATTCATCCCTCCTTTCTTTCCCTCAAACCCCTGGTACCACTGTCTTTTTACCGTCTCTATAGTTTTCCTTTTTCCAGAATGTCATATAGTTGGAATACAGTATGAAGCCTTCTCAGACTGGCTTCTTTTACTTAGCAATATGAATTTCAGTTTTCTCCATCTCTTTTCATATCTGGATAGCTCAGTTCTTTTTATCTCTGAATAATATTTCATTGTGTAGATGTACCATAGTTTAACCATTCACCCACATCTTGGTAGCTTCCAGTCTGGGAAATTAGTAATAAATCTGCTATAAACAATCTGAGCACAGGTTTTTGTGTGGACATAAGTTTACAACTCATTTGGGTAAATATCTAGCACCACAGTTGCTGGATTGTATGATAAGACCATGTTCAGCTCTGTAAGAAATTGCCAAATTGCCTTCCGAAGTGGCTGTACCTTTTTGCATTCCCTCCAGTGATGAATGAGAGTTCCTATTGCTACAAATCCTGGCCAGCATTTGGTGTTCTCACCATTTTGGATTTTAACAGAAATATATTTTGAAATTTTTTTCTCCCAGTCTGTGACTTGTATTTTCATTCTCTTAATAGTATCATTTACAGGACAAAAGCTTTTATTTTAATAAAGTTCAACTTATGTTTTCTTTCATGAATCACTACCATGTATCTAAAAAATCATCGCTATACTCTAGAGCACCTAGATTTTCTTCAATCTTATTTTCTAGAAGTTCTATAGTTTTGCATTGATGCCAAGCCTACAACTCATTTTGAGTTAAATTTTGTGAAAGATGTAAATTTTGTGTTTGGATTATTATTTTTTGCATGTGGGTGTTCACTTACTCCAGCACAATTTGTTGAAAAGCCTATCCTTTCTTCATTGAATTGCCGTTTCTCCTTTGCCGAAGATCAGTTGACTGTATGTGTTTAGGTCTATTTCTGGGCTCCCTATGTTGTCCCATTGGTCTATTTGTCTATTCTTTCATCAATACCGTCCTGTCTTGATTATTATAGTTTTAAAGTGTGTTTTGCGGTCAAGTAGCATCAGTCCTCAGACTTTGTTCTTTTTCTTTAATTTCTTGGCTGTTCTGGGTCTTTTGCATTTCCACATAAACTTTAGAATCAGTTTACCAATGTCAACAAAATTACCTGCTAGTATTTTGATTTAGATTTTGTTGAATCTATAAATCAACCTAGAAAGAAGTGACGCTGTAACACTATTGTCTTCTTATCTATGAACATGAAATATCTCTCCAGTTATTTAGATCTTCCTTAATTTTTTAAATCAGAGTTTTGTAGATTTCCTCACATAAATCTTGTACATATTTTGTTATATGTATACCCAAATAAATTTTTTTTATTATTTAGTTCTTTTGTTTTCCTTTGGCCCTAGTGAAATGTACATATTTTTCATTAGCCCTTCCATCTTTATGAGATATGCATTGATTTAGTCTTAATAGCCTGAAGATTATGAAAGTTCTGCTTATTTGTTTACTTACTATAAATGTTTTAAAGACTGGCAGTTTCCCTCATGTCTTGAACTCACATTTTTATCAATTTTGTATCTGTCCAAATCTTTGTGTTTATGATAATTTGTGCATGAAAAGCTAAATCTATTGATGTGTAACTAGAAGGTCCACTTCAGCTTTGTCTTGTGACAGTGTAGGCTGTTAAAGGGAGATTCTTTAATAATTATTGTATTTTAGTGAAGACTCAAATATTAAGCACTTTCAAAGACTTTTATAAAATTTACCCCAAGCGTGGTCTTTGCCATTATTTGAGACAATAAAATGGGATGCTTATCAAAATGTCTACACTCATAGAATTACGTATAAAATTAAATTATCTTCATAGAAATAGAAGAAACATTAACAAAATGATTGGTATTTAGGTGGCTGCAACTGAGAACCAGAAATGTGGAATGATTTTTCCACAACGACATAGAAATCTATGTTGTAGAATAAGATAGAAATCCATTTTCTTTACTTCTATACCCATTCTCTTTTCACAACACAGCAGTACCCTCAAACTTTCCATGGTTTCTTGTCCTTATGCTCAGGAAATGATTTAGTATTATTCTAGGGCACTGAGAAAGCTGTCTCTAAAAAATAATGACCACACTTTCTACATCACTTTTGCAGTGCCTTTTCATCCCGCAGTGACTTTGTCCCAGAGAGGCCATGATTTACATTTGCATTTATAGTTTAAAAATACAAGGACATAAATTTAATACAGAAGAAGTAATAAGTAGACATTATAATTATACACTCTTCATTTTTGTATCTTTTGAGATCACAAATGGTTGCTCTTCTTAACATATCTGACAACAATTCATGAGGCCATTGCCATATATTAAACTTGACTTAAAGGGCTTTCATTTATTCTGTACCATTTGTTTAAACTAAATTAATTCATGGGAGCAACTGATGAGATAAAAGTACCCAGAACGTGTACTTAAACCAAAATACTGAAGTCTTGACTCTCTCAGTGAATACAGAAGTATCAACTCTTCTCATTTGAATGAGGTCCTGGTTTAATTCTAGAGAATTGACACACTGGAATATGCTGTGGATGCCTGTAATATTACTCCATTAAATCTATTGTCAGAAAATTGTACTTTACATATCTGACTGCACACATTGCATACATTGCCAGGTTTTGAGATGATTTCTCTATTTGTCTTTGTGATATTTTGTAAGGCTGTGCTGATGTAATGCACTACTTTGTCTGCCCAGCTCTGTGTTTAATGCTTTGTTTGATCAGATTTTGGAAGAAATGCCTTATGTAACATCAAGTGTGTTTCCCAAGGCAAATGCTTACATTTGTACCTGCAGATTTCTTATCCACTTCCTTTTTTGTATGGCACTGGCATGCTTCAGAGAAAAGACAGTTTATAGTGTATTTGATTACACAGTTAGATATAACAGTTTAGCA
Organism: Equus asinus; assembly: GCF_041296235.1. Classification (NCBI taxonomy): domain Eukaryota; kingdom Metazoa; phylum Chordata; class Mammalia; order Perissodactyla; family Equidae; genus Equus; species Equus asinus. The sequence continues at coordinate 84,645,990 of NC_091799.1, forward strand.
CAATATGCTGTAATCAGGACCACTCAGAGAAGCAATTTAGTACTGATCTTGTCAAATTAAGTGTGTATTGAATATATAACTCACCCTCACCAAAAAGAGCTGTTCCGAGGCAGTAGTAAGCAAAAGACAACTATTATTTGTTGTCATTATTTTCTTTAAAGGAATAGATTGGTAGAATCAGTTGAGCTGTCATGAGACTAATCTTTCAATAATCTATTTTTTCTGAGAGTATTGAGAGGGTGGGTTGTGTGGGTAATATTACAAAGTAAGTTGAAATAAAAACAAATAGAAGAAAGAGAGATAATGTGTATAAAAACAGATACTTGGGTGGGAAGCAGGGAGAAATGAAATAGAAATAAAAGAATGAAAGACGAAAGAAAGGCAGGGAGGTCACTGGGTGGAAGATGCCCTTATCCTTTGCTTGTCAGGTGCTGCCATAAAAATGACAGCCATCCAACATTTGACCTCACACTATCTGTGCTCTCAAAATTAGAGCTTACCTCCTTGAGCTTTGTGCTGACTGAACCAACAGTGCTGCTCTGCAAACTCCCTCTCCTGGTGAAATCGTCTTGCTATGATCAGAGGCAGCCTTTGATATTTGTGCATTGATTGCCTGCGTGGGTAGCAACTGGGTTCCTCTTTTCTCCTGCAATTTTTTCTGTAACCACTTTCTAATAAACACAGAAGATAAAAAAAATAAAGTGTTTATTTGTTAGCATATTTCTGAAATCACAATAGAAGTTTCTTGGGAAATAAGGAAATAATAATGTACTCAGGAAATTTCTTGCTCAAAATAAATTAATTTAGGTGATCACCAATATTACCCGGGTGTGAGGAAACAGAGATTCTTACATAATGTTAAAAGATGTGTAAAAAAAATCTAAAGCTTATTGAGAGCAATTTATCAATATTTACTGAAACCGAAAAATATACCTATCCTTTGATAAAACAACCGCATTAAATTTACTTACAAAATATACTCATAAATATTTGCTGAACATATGTACAAGGACAGTCATTATTAATACTATTTTAATACAAAACAACAGCGAAGAATTTGATACAACAAAACCATCTATCAAGTGTGTATTATTCAGTAAATTTGGTACATTCTTATTTTGCTATTTTCAGAATAAATGAGGTAGATCTGTAACAGCTGTTATGAAAAATGTCTAAAATACATTAATCAGTGAAAAACGAAGGCACAAGTTACTGTACAAAGTATGGTCATTTTTATGTAATTATGTGGCACATCTTTAGAGATGTGATAATACTCAAATCTGAGTTGTTTTTCTTTCTTTTTCTTTCCTTTCGTTCTTTCTTGCTTTCTTTCTTTTTTTTTTTTTTTTGCTGAGGAAGATTAGTGCTGAGCTAACATCTGTGCCAGTCTTCCTCCATTTTGCTTGTGGGACACCACCACAAGTGGTGAGTGGAGTAGATCCATACCCGGGATCTGAACCTGTGAACCTGGGCCACTGAAGAGAAGTGAGCAGAACTTTAACCACTTGGCCACGGGGCCAGACCCTCAAATCTGAGTTTTAATCATATATTTCAACTTTCTCTTCTACCTTGCCAGAAATTATAATTTAATATGCTAAGTTTAACTTCTGTTTTATTTCCATAAATATGTAAATAGATGATGATGAAAGATGACAGATAGAAGGATAGATAGATAAACTTTCCATGAAAGATATCATTGTGGCTGCAGAGGAGAACCCTGAGTGATGCATAAGCTGCAAATTGTTCAATCTGTCCTCAGATTGTAGAGATATATACAGCTGTAGGAATTGGGGAGTATAATTAGTCTTGAACTCTGTCAAACTCTAGTGTAAGGCACATCTCATTCCAACTGAGCACATTTAATTCTGTTACTCAGTGGTTAAATAATCCACGGAACTTCTCTTTTCTTATTTACCTGGAGAGCTCTCCTTATTATCGAAAATCAAAATAGTCAATGAAGTTTTTGTTTAAAATCAATCTTATTTTGAGAGGAGTAGACTAAAAGAGTGAGGCAACCCCCATGAGCCCAAAACATATATTATACTTCCACAGACAGGGAAAAATATTCTCTCATCTCAGATTATATTTATTAAAATAAGAGCTTCCTCTTCCTTCCTAGACAGGAAGCTTCTCTAGAGCAGAACATATCTGGTTTCTTTGCTGCTGTTACATCAACTTGAACACTATTGACTCTCAATAAATATTTAGCGAAAGAATATTTTGATGATTGAAAATAATGCCTTGTGCAACCGAAGGGCAAGTATCTCTTGGAACGATCAACTGTTAGTCTGTGTTTTAAAAATTCTTCCCTGATATAAATACACAACAAATCTATTTGTTCTATCATTTAAAATAAATTGTGTGGATGCATTGTGGAAAGATTCTGGATTTAGTCTATGTACTATTTTCCCTCAGCCCAGGTGACTCTTTCCAGATTCGGCTCTTTGGAATCACCTCACTCCTGCTGAATTTAAATACCTTCCATTTGTATCGTTTTCTCAAAAGCATCTCTTGCCCTGTCTAACGGTATGCGAGTCCTCGCATAGCCTAGGGGAGCCTCCACATGATTTCTGTCTGTAGTTCTAGGCATACACCTGCACACCCTGTTTTCATGGCGGTAAATGGCATCCTGCTTCCTTTGGCAGAGATGTGTATTCGTGGTTTATATGGAGACTTCCACGGATCCTGCCATGAATTCCCTCAGCTCCCACCTCGGGGGGAGAGGACTGAATCATTGGCAAGTAATAATGTTCCACGAATGGTGCTATTCTTTCTCACAGGCAGCCTCTCAGTGGTAAGCGATTTTTTGAGAGCAAGTTGAACTATTTTAGAAATGCATAAACTATTTTAGGTGACAAGGGGACCATTTGGTGCACTGAAGTAGTAATTTGCTAGTGGCCTAAAAGAATTAATGAAGCTTTCAAAGGCATATGACAGACTAGAAAGGATTATGTACCAAAAAATTGTTTTAACATAAATGAAAACATCAACTAAAAAAGACATATGGTCTCTTCAGAGGATACAAATTTAGGAGAAAAATTCCAAAGGAGATTTGGGAAGAAATGAAAACACAGAAAAATTTACAAAGACAAGTAGAATTTATATATAAATCATATAATAATTTCTATAATATTATATTATGCGTATACACACACATAATACCATACATACCAAATCCACATAAATTCATTGATATATGTGAGGAAATAGTGTGGCATAAATTTTAAAGTTGATATAAGATTTCAGTTAAATTTACATTACAAATTTCAGAAATCATCACGGCAAACTGTCATTTTTAATACTGTATAGACAAGTTATTGCTATATATATATAATATAGAGCTAAATTATGGCATATAGAATTATATTTGTAACAAGATATTTTTTCCTAAATAGATGGATTCATTTAGTCAGTAGTCAAATTAACATACTTTAAAAGTTGTCAAAATGCATAAAATGCGATATACTCTATAGAAACACTCTTTCTAGTATATTGAAAAGATTATGTCTATTTAAATTTAAAGAGAGAGATAGCAAGAGTGTTTCTGTGTACAGTGACTTCTAGTAATATCGACCTACTTCTTCACTCTTCTCCCACTTCCGTTACTGAAAGTGGGATGTGCGTGGATGAAATCCACAGCCTTCTTTACTGTTTTGGCACCAGCAATGGAGGCACCAGCAGGACACCCGAGGAAGGGAGAAGAGTATGGTCAAAGTATTGAATCTTACTCCTCTCTCCCTGTGCAGTTTGTTCTTTCCATGAAGGTGAGCCTCTCTATTCAGGGGACCCTGTCCACACAGCGTGCTCTCTCCCCAAAGGGAACCCTCTCCACACAGCCCTCTCTTTGGGTTATGGAAACATGTGGCCCCTTGCCCTACCTCTTTTGGGAAGAGGCAGTCACTGCACCTGCTTTCACCAGACCCCGGGCACAGCATTCTCCTGTGCGGTATTACTTATATTTTGCTTGTAATTTTAAAAATAGGTGTTTTTTTTTTTTTTAACGAATCTCTCCTTAAATAATACTCATTTGAGTATGTCATTTATTTCCTGCCAGGATTCTGACTGATTCACGTTATGATTCTATTAACCTCAGAGGTAGGAGAATGTACAGTGGAAGTAATTAAGACCTCATAGAGAAAACAGTCAGAAAAACCATGAGTAACCAATGAAAACTTCAATAAGCTTCAAATTAGATTCACTAAGTGGAAAAAAAAAAGGCCGCATGCTAAGAGAAGTTCTAATGAATTCTCACTAAAGATCTTCCATGAGAAATAATAGGCCTTACATAATTTTGCATTTACAATATTGATATATAGAAACATGTCTGTAGTCCTTTTTCTCACACTTTATCACTTCTCCCACCCTCTTTAACCCAATATTTACAATTTTGTTTCAGTGCCTACAGAAAAACTAGGCAAACTTTTATTTGTCTGAAAGGTTGGGTTTTAGGTTTTTTTGACTCTGAAAATTTGAATCCTGTCTTTCACTCTTCTCCATCCACTAATCCAATCCCTCTCCAGTTGGAACGGTCAAGTTCTCTTAAGAGTAGTCTCATCTCTCTTCTTCCTCACAGATACCAATGGAGAACAGTTTTAAGATCTAGTCTTCATTTATCATTTCTTAATTCTTTTTTTTTCTTTTCTCCCTAAAGCCCCAGTACCTAGTTGTACATCCTAGTTGTAGGTCATTCTAGTTCTTCTATGTGGGATGCCACTACAGCATGGCTTGATAAGTGGTGTGTAGGTCCGTGCCCAGGATCTGAACTGGAAAACCCCAGGCCGTCGGAGCAGAGCAGGTGAACTTAAGCACTACGCCATGGGGCCAGCCCCGTAATTCTTTTTTTTTTTTTTACCCAATCACCATTTACCTCTATTCTTCCCTAAAATGCCCAAAGATGGTGAATTTATTGATTTTTAATAAATTATCAGGATTCCAAAAAGTTACATGGAATGAATTTACAAGTATTTAAACTTTTCATAAGGGCAATCTGAATTTTGGGAGTGATATTGGGCTGAATATGAACTCTGAAGGATAAATGGAGTTAAAAATAAATAAATGATATCTAGGAAATATTATGGATATTCCCATTGAAAGTAGGAGACAGTAAATGGCTATTATAAGAATTGCTTAAAATTTATTCTAAAAATTAATCAGTGCAATTAGATATAAATTAGAAATAAGACATATGAATATGAAATTGGAATGTAAGAAATATATAGGAGCTATCTACCATTGTGCCTGTATTCTGTTTGTCTCATCTGTTTTTGTTCCTCTTTGTCTATCTGCTTTCTTTTTGGTTACATGAGTATTTTTAAAATTCCATTTTAATGTATAATATTTATAATATAACTCTTGGTATTACTTCTTTAGGAATTGCTCTGAAGATTGAAAGATATATTTTTATCCTTCACAATCTATATGGAGCTAATATTGATCAGTTTATAGAAAAATGTAAGAACCATGCAACTAAAAGTTTCATTTACTCAGCTCTTTCCTTATTTTATGCTATAGTTGTCATATGCATGAGATTTACATACATTACAAACCATACAAAACTATGTCATTACTTTGGCATTAAACAGTTATATAGAGTTTAAAGAAATTATGAGGAAGAATAGAGTATATTTTTATATTTATCCATATAATTATTATTTCTAGTGTAAATTTATCTTTCTAAAGATTTGAGTTTTCATCTGGTGTCATTTCCTTTCAGCTTTAAGAGTTTCTTTCATTGTTTCTTGTAGTGCCTCTCTGATGGAAACAAACTCTCAGTTTTATTTTATATGAAATATCTTCATTTTACCTCCATTATTGAAGGCCATTTTCACTGGACAGAGAATTCTTAATATTCTTTTTCATTGTTTCTGTCAACAGAACAAAGGCCATTTGTATCCTGGATACATTGAATTTAATACGTTGTTTTTCTCTGTCTGTTTTCAAGATTTTCTCTTTATTTTTCTTCAATTTGTCTATGACTTGCCCATATGTTATTTTCTCTGTATTTATCTATTTAGAGTCTTCTGATTTTCTTGAATCTTTAAATTAAAATATTTCCCCAAGTTTGGGAGATTTGGGGCCATATATCCTTAAATGTTTTTTTCAGACTCATTTTCTCCTTTTCTTCTGGTAGTTTACTCCTCTTGCACTATTATTAAACTTTTGATATTGTCTTACAAGTCATTGACACTCAACGTTTTTCAGTTTTTTCCTGTTTTACCTATTGAAGATTTTTATTGAACTATTTTCAAATTTATTGACTCTTTATTCTGTTAATGTCAATCTCTATTTCAGTCCATACATTTACTTTTTTATACCAGGTATTGTGTTCTATAATCTTCATTTGGTTATTTTTATAGTTTTTAATTCTCTAAGGGTCCCCTTGTAGTCATTAGCTATGGCAATGCTTAACATTTTATTCAATTTACATAGAGTAGCTGCTTTAACATCCTTGTCTGTTAATTTCACATATGGATGATCTCATGACCAATCTTCACAGATGACATTTTCCTTTAATGTGGGTCATGGTCTTTAGTATGGGTCATGTTCTTTTTTTATTCATATGTCTTTTAAATTTGGAATGTGTTCTCAATTTTGTAAATAATATTATGTGGAGACTTTAGATTTTCTTTTGTTCCTCTGAAAACTATTCATTTATGTTCTTTTGTAGAAAGTTACCTTGGCTGGTCTCCTACTACCAACTCTGTGCCCTCAGAAGGGCAGGAGCTGGGATGTCTCTTCAGTTATTTCAGGCCTAGCTGGGCTGCTTATTGTCTGCCCAGTGCTTGCTTCATTTAGGGGTCAGCTGGACTTTAAATAGCTTTTATATGCAGAGGCCCCTCCTCTGAGGCAAAATGATCTTAATGAAATATCCTGTTTTAGTTTTCTGTCGTTGCTGTAATAAATTATCCTAAATTTGAGTGGCTTTAAACAATGCAAATTCATTATCTTACAGATCAGTATGTTAGAAGTGCAACAAAGGCATCACTGGGTAAAATCAAGATGTTGGCAGGGCTCAGGTCCTTTCCAGAGGCTCTAGAGAAAGAATCCATTTTCTTGCCTGTTCCAGTTTCTAGAGTCTGCCCCCTTTCCTTCACCCAGAGCTCCCTTCCTCTATTTTCAAAGTGAGCATTGTTGCATCTTTCTGTTCCTTCTTCTATAGTCCCCTCTCTCTCTGACCATCACCAAGAAAGGCTCTCTCCTCTGAGAGACTCATGTGATTAGTTTGGGCTCACCTGGATAATGCAGGATAATCTTTCATCTCAAGGTCCTTAATCTAAATCACATCTACAACGTCCTTTTTGTTATGTAAGGTAACATATTCACAGGTTCCAGGGACCTGGATGTGAACATTTTATGGAGGAGTCATTTTCTGTCCACTACACTACACCATCTCACATTCATTTATGACAAGGTGATGTACAAACCCCCTCATCAAGAGGTGGGGATCTATATTCCCTCACCTTAAATCCGGACAGAGCTGTAACTCACATGGGAGTTGTGATGGTTAATTTTATATGTCAACTTGATGGGGCTAATAGATGCCCAAACAGCTAGTAAACACTATTTCTGAGAGTGCCTGTGAGATGTCTCTGGGAAGAGTTTAGCATCTGAATTAGTGGACTCAGTAGGCACTCAATCGATGCTCTCATAATGCAGGTAGGCTTTGTCTAATCCACTGAGGGCCTGAATAGAAGAAAAAGGTAGAAGAAGGGCAAATTTGCTCTCCGAGCTGGGAGAGCCACCTTCTCCTGCCCTCAGCCAGTGGTGCTCCTGATTCTCCGGGCTTTGGACTGAATTACACCACTGGCTTTCCTGGTTCTCCAGCTTGCAGACAGGAGATCTTGGGGCTTCTAGGCCTCCATAGCCAGGTGAGCCTGATACATATTTTTTTTTCTTTCTCTGAAGAACTCTGACTGATACAAAAGTAATGCTATGTAACTTCCAAGAGCGAGTGATAAAAGACAATACAGTTTTCAGCTTTTTGTTTGTTAGAGTGCTTCTTATTGGAACCAACTACGACGCTCTGAGGCTATGTGTTTTGGATAATAATTCTGAGATCTCCATTGGCAGCTATCATCAACCAACAGCTGTGTAAGTGACAGTTTTTGAAGTGACATTAGCCCCAGCCACCAGATGGTAACTAAGTGCTACTGTATGAGAGACTTTTAGGGAGAGTTGCTTAGTTATGCCCAGTCAACTTCTAGAACTATGAGAATGAAATGTAATGATTGTTGTTGTTTTTAGAGATTAAGTTTGGGTCATATTTATCATTCAACAATAGATAACTAACACCCTCACAGGTTCTCTTCTTTCGGGGTTTTCTCCTCTTAACTTCTAGCTGCTCTGTTTACCCCAAACCCTGCCCTTTGGTTCTTCAAGCCAGTAAAACTGCAGGTTTCTATACGACTTTAGCTTTGTTCTCCATGGTGCCAACTGCAGTCTGCTTTTAGGCCAGGGGCCTCGACTCATCAAGTGTCATTCCTTTCTTTCAAGTGTAGAAACTTCTGCAGATCCTGCCCATTTTTGTTCATTGTCTAGCAGTTGTTTTGGTTTTATCCAGAATTTATAACAGTTTCCCATGTCCAGTAGAGGCAGCCAAGTCATTGCCAGAAGCAGAACTACTAATATCGATAGATTTTTAAACACTCTGATTTGTCAAGTTTCTGTGTGAGGTGATTTCTAATATATAGAAAAGTATATGTTCTAACATACCTTAAATGTATATAACCTCCATTTCAGTTTATCAAATCTTAATAGGTTTTTTGAATCCAGGTTATGTTGATGTATTTGTTTCAGATATTTTTTTACTGTTAAGAAATAATTCATTGAAGAAACATTTGAATCTGTGTACCCCTCTTTGACCAGACTTGCATTTCTAGCATAAATCTTCTATGGTACATTTAAAAATATACAATGTTAGATTAAAGCTGTTAGTATTCTACTGGGAATTATTCATTAATATTTATAAATGCGAAAAGCTTTTAATTTTACCTGTGTGTATACATAACTAATTGGGTTGTTACAAAACAGATGGTAGATTTAAAAATGAATTAAATGATTTCCATTTTTTTCTGAAAATCATTTCTTTACAAAGATTTAAATAAACGTTAATTAATTTTTCCTGAGAGGTCTAGTAGAACATGACTTAGAATCTACCTTGGCTAGGTGATACTTTAGTTGGTATATTTAATTTCCATTTCGATTGTTTTCTATTCATTTTTCTTACTGTTTGTTTCAAATGTGGATATCTTGCCCATAGGTTATTTTATAACTGTTTTGTTTAGTTACTAATCATTTATTGAGTCTCAATTTTTTTCCTGTTATTTATTTTTCCACTTTGGTCAGATATTAACTATATATTATATTAATCTTTTAAAATCTATTAAAATTTGTTTCATTACCACTCATGTGTTCTAGCTTGATAAATGTTCCATGTACCCTTGAAAAGAATGTACGTTCTCTTCTTGTTGGTTGTTGGGTGGAGTTCTCTATAATTATCAATATGTTAAGCTCTTTGATAGTTTTTCAAGTCTTTTATATTCATACTGATTTTATGAGTAATTTTTATATCAATGAGATGACAAAAGATGAGTGTTGACATCTCCAAGTATAATTGTAGGTTTGTCTATTTCCCCTTTCATTTCTCCGAGTTTTTGTTTCTTTGTATTCAGAAGCTCAGTTATTAGGGGCATATGTATTTAAGATTGTTATAGTTGCTTGCTGAGTTTACCTTTTTGTCATTGTGAATTGTACCTCTTTATCCCTGGTAATATTTTTTCTTGTGAAGTCTACTTTGAATGATATTATACAGCCATATTAGATTTCTTATAATTGTGGTCGTGTGGTATAAATTTTCCATTATTCATTTTTAATATTATATTTTTATATTAAAGATTGTTTTCTTATAGACAGCATACAATTCGTTCTTAATTTTTAATCCATTAAGGTAATGTATACTTTTTAATGAGAATTTTTAGATCATTTTTATTTAATGAGATTATCAATATGGTTGTTTTGAACTCTACCATTCTTATTATTTTCCATTTGCTCTCTCTATTCTTTTTTAGCTGTTTCTTCTTTTCCTGCCTTACTTTAGGATAAATATTTTGGATTAACTGAGTATTCTTTTTGTCAACGGAGTATTTTTAATAGTTTATCTCCACTAAAGGCTTTTCAGCTATAGTGTTTTCATCATCATAGTTGTGTTTTCTTAGTAGCTATTCTAACCTTTAAAATATGCATCTTTAACTGGTCACAGTATTCCTTCACATAATATTATGCCACTTTGTGTCTAACGTAAGAATCTTACATTAATACATTTCCATTTTATCCTCCCTTTTCTGTGCTATTTATTTGTAGAGATTTTAGTTCTATATATAGTAAAACTCTTGTAATACATTGTTATTTTCAAATTTATTTTAAGAAGCAATTATCTTTTAAAAATTGAAAAGTGAAATAATTTTTTTATTTATTTACTTATACATTTACCATTTATGGTATCCTATTCCTCTGTATATATATCCATGTCTTCTTTGGTTACTATTTTTCTTCCTTTAACATTTCTCATCAAACTTCTTTAAATATTTCTTGTAAAGGAAGTCTGCTGGCAACAACTTACCTTTGCTTTTGATTGTCTAAAATACCTTTTTCCCTCTTAGTTTTAAAATATATTTTTATTGGATATAAAACAAATTCTATATTCATAAGAATAATGATTGCATTGTTGATTGACAAATTCTTTCTTTTACCACTACAGATAACTTTCCCATGTTTTTGGGAGTGAGTAGCTTCTCATCAGAAGCTTGTGTTATTTCTTGTGTTTGGTATTCTGTTTATTTTGCTTGCATGTTGTTGAATTTCTTTGATGCATAGATTTTAGGGTTTTGATTACTGTTCATCAAATTTTGAAAATATTTGCTCTTTCTTCCCTGACCTTCTTGGACTCCAATTACATGTATGTTCAGCAACATATTATTGTCCCGGGGATTACTAAGACATTTCATTCTTTTTTTCTGTCTTTTTCTTGGTTATGCTCCATTTTGAATAATTTTCATTGCTTTACTTCAAGTTTATTAATAATTTATTCTTCAATATCTGCTATGCTTTTAATCATACCCCATAGATTTTTCATTTTATTTTTCTTTAATAGGTTTATTGAGTTATAATTGATATTCGAAGAACTTCATATATTTACTGTGTAAAATTTGATGTGTTTGGACAGGCAAACACCCATGATACCATCACCACAATCAAGGTAACAAAGATATTCAATTCCTCTCAGAGTTTCCTTCTTTCCTTTAGTTGTTTTTGATTTGGACATTTTTCTTTTTTGGTGGTTATTTCTTTTTGGTGTTTGTGTGATAAGAATGCTTGACATGTGATCTATCTACCCTCTTAACAAGTTTTGAAGTGCAGAATACCATATTGCTAACGGTAGGTACTATGGGGTACAGCCAATCTATAGAACTTATTCAGTGAGCATAACTGAAACTTCATAGCCACCGAATAATGACTCTCCATTTCCCCCCTCCCCATCTCTGATGACCACTATTGTGTTCTCTGCTTCTATGAGTTTGACTGCTTTATGCAACTCATATAAGTGGAATCCTGCAGTATTTGTTCTTCTGTGACTGGCTATTTCATTTACTATGATATTCTCAAGGTTCATCTATGTTGTTGCAAAAATGACAGGATTTCTTTTTTTTTTTTTAAGGCTGAATGACATTTCCATTATATGTCTGTATCATATTTTCTTTATATTTTCATCTGTCAATGGACACTTGGGTTGTTAAAGCTACAGTAATTAAAACAATGTGGTACTGGCATAAATACAGACCTGCAGACCACTGGATAAGAATATAGAACCCCAAAATAAACACCCGCATATACGATAAACTGATCCTTGATGAGGATGCCAAGAACACACAAAGAAAGGATAGTCTCTTCAACAAATGTTATTGGGAAACCTGGATATTGATATGCAAAAAAGCAAAATTGGCCCTTACCTTACATCATATACAAAAATAAATGCAATGTGTATGAAAGACTTAAACATAAGACCTGAAACTGTAGAACTTCCAGAAAAAAACATGGGGGAAAAGCTTCTTGATATTGGACTTGGCAGTGGTTTCTTGGATATGACACCAAAAGCACAGACAACAAAAACAAATATGGTAAGTGGGACTACATGAAACATAAAATAATTTTTCATTTTAGATGGTGAATTTGGATCTTTTTTGTATCTTCCATTTCCTTCTTCCTTATCTTCATGTATTTTTTTAAAAACATGACCTTACTTTTAATATCCGTTTTATTGTATTTTTCTGCTTATTCCATCATCTCCATAATTTTTAAGTTTCTTTCTATTTTACTGGTTGTTTTACATTATCCTATGTCTTAGCATGTTGGTAACTTATTGAATGTCTTTGAATTTTTTAGACTTTCTTTAACAAATGTTTGGTTCTTTTTTCTGGTTGGGTGTTAAGTAACTGTCAATTCTGTATGACCAATATGAGGCTTATTTTTCGTTTCATTAATGTTATCTAAAATAGCATTTACTCGCTGAGTAACTTGTCTCTATTTCCTAGACGTGACCCTTCTGGAGTTTCTAGTAAAGGTTGCATTTGATTACTGAAGACTCTCTGATCTGGTGAGGGCAGAAATAGCTCCCAGCCCCTTGCAACTTCTGAGGACAATTCAGCTCCTAGGAGGTAACTCTATTGCGTGGCCTTGTGAGGTCAGACCCTATTAAAGAATATCTTAGCACTCAATAAAGATTCAAGGGAATCAGAACTTTTTAAGGCCCTTTTCTTGACTATTTCACTCTCTTCAGAACTCTGTCCCACCACCTGCAGCTATATCCATGAACTCTGATCTGTGTTTCCTCACTTTGGTAAGACTGGCACACTCTATTGATCTTCTCTCCTGCCCTATGTTTCAGAATGTGCCTCCTGGCATGAAACCTGGACAATCCTGGGCTTCACCTCATTTTTCCTTTTCTCAGTATCACAGCCCTGTGCTCCCTGTTGTCCATCATCTGAAAACAGTTAAGTATAGCTTGTCCAGTTTTCTAGATGTTTAAGACAGGAGGCCAGAGTCACTCTCGCTTACTCTATCATTGCCAAGATGGGAAACAGGAAAGGTAAGCAAAAGTTTCAAGTCTACTATCATAATTTAGAAATCTTAGTCTTTTTCAGTTTCAAAATATAAAACTCCTGCATATAATAAATGGTCATGATAAATTTTAAGAAATAAATTAATGCTGTATGTTCTTGAGATCAAATACCCATTTTTAAACTAAGATATCTATATTAAGATATCTATATGAGTATTTCATCCACTAGATAAATACAAACAAACCAATGTAAACATATGCTTGTGAAATTCATGATTTATCTTGTTATTCTAAATATGCAAGTCAGCCTAAGTCTATTGAGAAAAATACTCAGTGAGATGCAGCCAAAAGTTTGATTTCTCTATCAGATAGTTTTAGAGAATCATGTACATCAAATGACAATTTTCTTATTGTATAGACACAATCCAATTATACCAAAAATGCAACAAAATCAAACAGAGTGTGCTTCCTTAAAAGCTTTACTTGAGAATTTAACAATTCCAAAATTTCATCTGTCAAATAAGGTATAGCATTCACACCCTTTAGAAAACTCTTGTGCGTATAAAATAATTAAATGTGAGGTTTAAAACAATATTGACCACATAAAATTAATTTGCCCATTAACATGCAAGTGTAATTACTTTTATCTTGTTCTGAGAAAGCACATATTAAAACATCTAAACTGCACTCTAGCCATCGAATAATAAAGATAGGTAAATTTAGATGGGTTAATTTTTCTTCATTAATACATAATTGTGATAATTAAAGACCTGTTACTGAAGCTGTTTTGGATATCTATCAAGTTGGGGAGAAAATGCTAAAACCTTACATGTGAATGATATTTAGATTAGGCAAAATGAAGTTAAACTTTGTTAAGGAACTGTCAAATGTTTAAAGAGGACTATTTTGATGTGAATTTAAGGTAGTGTGTAATTCTGACATTCATTTGATGATTTAGAAAACACACTTTTAGCACTTATTTCATTAAATGGTTTAATCATTTTTATTGTGTTAGAAGTACAAAATAGTGCAGGACTTTTCACTGTCTTTCCCTCCTCACTTCTCCAGAATTTTATGAAAGAATTTATCATTCCTCTCACACCTTGTCTTTCCTTGAAACTTGTGGTCTTACCTGTTACGTACTCTCCCATTCTTCTAAGAAATATACCTTATTGCTTAATCAGGCTTGAGCCTTATGGTAAAGATCTATTATTTCAATTAATAAGAATTCTACTGCAAAAATAACTGTCAACTCTTCTTGTATGAACAATAGATTTTTTTTTCAATTAACATAGGAGTTGGTGGTCCTTTGGCAGGCAGATGTTAGGGCTGATTGATTCAGAACTTCTGCCTGCTGTCATCATCTGTTTACTTTTTTCACCACATTGATATAAGATGGCTGCAGCATTTACGAATATATGCAGACATACATTGCCCTTCTCTTTCTTGGATCTCTTTTGAGGAGGTGAAAAAATTTTCCCAGAAGCACCCAGAAACTCCTGCTATCTGTGGACTTGGTTTACAAGTCCATTGTTAATTCAATCTTTGTCATTAGGGCTTGCACTATGGTTGTTGGATCCAATCAATCACTGGGCTTGGAGATGAAATGGATCCTATGAAAACTTCCATGGCTGTCACTCTGGCCATCATTAAGTGACGGTGCATAGGAAGTGAAAATGCATAGAAGCCCAAAGGTTAGGATGATTAAACTCATACATGGGAAGAATGACAGAGAAACAGGGAGAGAGAGAGAGAGAGAGAAGGAATTGGAAGTGTAATTTGGCTGAGTTGATTTGCATATTTTTTGGAATTTGGAAGAGGATAGAATACTTTTGGGCATTGATGGCGTAGGAGAGCAGGAAAAACAGCATAGAAAAAATATTTTAAGAATTGGCTGTGATTTGTATTTGGCTATAGTTTGTACTTGGAATAAATATTTCTTTGGTGCCCTAGAGAGACTTTTAAAATTACATTAAAATTTGGTTGAACTATTTTGTTGAGTTGAATCTCTACAAAATATGCCTTCGATTTGATTGTCATCCAAAGTTGCTTTTTTTTAAAAAAAAGGTTATGATTAGTAAAGAAAATAAGTAAATAATTAATATATGTTATCACATCTGCAAAAGTTTTATACTTTAAATTAAAACAAAGTTTTTAAAATATCTATTTTGTTAAAATTTACACTTCTGAGTTTGTGAATTAAATAATATGGAAGGAAGCCTAGAAAGGAGCTTTAGGAAGTATGAAGTTTTGATACTAGATATATCACTAATATCTATGACTTAAAGTAAGAAATTAAAATTATCTTACATGCCTAGAAGTAGAATTTTTGGGTCAGAGAGTAGGTATGCATTCAACTTTATTAGAAACTGTCAAACAGTTTTTCCAAATAAACAAATTTACGTTTTCACCAACAACGTAAGAGTTCTAGTTGCTTCACATTCTCACTCATATTTGGTATCACCGACGCTTTCCATTTTAGCTATCCTAGTGCTCTATAATATTATCACTTTCCATTTTTCATTTCATTACCCTGATTTAGTGATGTGAAAAAGCATTTAACGTACTCATAGGCCATTTGTATATCTTCTTGTATGAAGTGCTTATTCAAGTATTTGCCCATTTTTTAGTTAGGCTATTTGTCTTCTTCTTACTGATTTTGCCAATGTGAAGATTGTGAAGATATTTTCCTGAGTTTCCTCTTCGAAGTTTTACAGTCTGACGTTCATATTCTAGTCTCTGATCTGTTACCCAATTTTATACATTGTCTGAAGTAGGTATAAAGGTTCGTGTTTTTCTATACATTATTCAGGATTTTTTCCAATATCATTTGTGCCCAACATTCTGTGCTCAATATTGAACATATGATTAACAGCTACTAAACTTACTAAAAAAAATACAGGTTAAGATGATTTGTGATTTAGAACAACAGACGCTAAAATGACCTACAGGTTGAAATTATCAGAGAAAGTCTTAAAAGAGCTATGTTAAATATATTCAAACACTTCCAGGAAAAGATAATTATGACAAATTGTTATGTGAAGAATATTAAGAGAAAATAGAAACTTAAGAACTTAAAGCGTAATATGGGAAATGAAATGTTGCTAGAATAGTCTTAATAGCAGATTGAAGACAGCAGAAAAAAGCTTCAGTAAACTTGAAGGTAGATCAATAGATAGTCTTCAATCTGCAGAACACTGAATAAAAAATAATTTTAAAAAAAGGAACAGGGCATTGGGGGGACAATATCAGGCAGAAATACAAGAAAGTGGAAAACATTTTTGAAGAAATAATAACCTCGATTTACTAAATTTAATAAAATACAAAAGCACACAGAGCCATGAATCTCAGCAAACTCAACATAGCACAAATCCAAAGAAAATTAAGGGACATGATAGTCAAATTGCTAGAGGCAAAGAAAAACAGAGAATATTGAACGGATCCAGAGGAAAGAAAATTTCCAGTCAGGGAAACATTGATACACGTGATGCATAAACTCATCATATACAATGGTGGCCAGAAGACAATGGATTAACATCTTTAGAGTATGGAACAACAATTTTACAAACTGTATCAACCCAGAATTCCGTATCCAGTGAAAATTTATTCAAAAACGAAGGCGAAATAAAGATGTGCAGACAAGTTTTTTAAAATGACAGAATTCAATTCTGTGATTGGCCGACTTATGCCTTTATGCCCTAATCATGGGGACTTTGAATATGGTACTTTACATGGCAAAAGGGATTTTTGCAATTTTAAAATCAGGAGATTATCTTAGATGATGTACGTTCCCAATATAATCACATGTGCCTTTAATATCAGAAGAGGAAGGAGAAAGGGGAAGTGAAAGAGATTCAGACAAGAGAAGGTCTCAACACATGATTGCTGCTTGAATGATGGAGAGGGTCATGTGCAAGGACCAGAGAGAGGCCTCTAATAGCTGAGAATGAAGGAGGATATCAAGCTTCAAGGAACTGAATTCTGCCTGAGTCTGGAAGCAGATTCTTCCACTGAGCCTCCAGAGAAGAGAACAGCCTGGCTGACAGCTGGATTTTGGCCTTGTGAGACTCCAGCAGAGATTCCAGACAACCTATGTGGGTTTCTGACCTCTGGAAGACTCAGATAATAAATGAATGTTGTTTGAAGCAACTAAGTTTGTGGCAGTTTGTTATGGCAGCATCAGAAAACCAATATAATCCCAACCAGAATTGCATTACAAAGAATACTAAAAATAGTCCTTCAAGCTGAAATCATACCTGGTCTGAACCCCAATTTACAGAACGTAATAAAAAGCCCTGAAAATGGTAGATGTGTGGAAAAAATATAGAGAACTATATTTTTAAGTTTTAATTTCTTAAAGTGACATTTTAGCATTTAAGTCAAAATTGCAAATTGCATGTGGGACTTATAAAGAATATATATGTAAAATACGAATTACACTAAGGATAGATTGGGTATGCCATTCTATCGTTGCAATAGGAATCAATCTCTTCTTATTTCTTTATTATTGTAATTTGCAGGATTATATCCTTTTGTCTAGTTAAATCAAAAATCTTTTCTTTTCTATTTATCTTTAGTCTTCAGCAGTTTCATAATGTTCTTCCTTGGTGTAGCTTTATTTATATTTATGAAGCTTTGGGTTAGTGAGACTTATTGAAGTCAAAGATGGATGTTTTTCATCACTTTTGGAAAACTGCCATCCGTTACCTTAAGATATTGCATATCCTAATTTTCCTCTCTCCCTTTTTTCTGAGATTCCAATTGCATACAATTATTGGAAATATTCTCTTTTTCTATATTGTTTGTATATAATATTAACTATGTTTTCTACTCTCTTTTTCTTTCATGCTTAAATCTGAATCTTTTCCTCTGGCCTATATTCAAGATGATTAAATTCTTTATTTTTTCAGCAGTGTTGACTACAACCATTAAATGTTTAATCTACATTTTTTTTTCATTTTATGAATTTCATTGTTTATTTTTTATATTTTCCAGTTTTTTATCTTTTACTTTAATCTTGTAAGCATGACCCTTTAAAGTCTGTGTCTGATATCATCATTATCTGGAGGCCCAAAGAATTCTTTTTTTTTAAATAATTTTTGTTTCTATCTTTTTGGTTTTTAGTCATTTCTCTTTTCTACTCTTATTTCTGTGTATGTTCTTCATTTTGCCTGAGAAATTGTTCTAATAATCTGTGGCTTTTGATAATATTTTACTCCAGAAAGGATTCACTTGTTTTCCAACAGGTAGCTAGGCTAATGGTACAAGCACTTCTGCATCACCATAAACTAATTAAAGATTTAGAGCATTGGAAGCTGGGATTCAGCTCCTGACTCCAAATTTTACCGAAAGCCTGAGTATTTGCCAGGGACCATTTCCCTTATTGAACCCTGAACTTCAATATTTGTTCTATTGGTCTGGGTGGTATACTAAGAACCTTGCTCAGCTTCTTAGTCATGCCATTGGAAGGAGAAGATGCTTATGCTGTCCAGCAGCTCCACTTTCTGTACACTTCTCGCTGCATTACTCTCCTATAGATTGAGGCAGGTTCCTCATGCCTTTGAATATACTTTTTATATTTAAGTCCAACTCTTCTGATTGTTCTCAGCGAGAGAATTGACACAAGCCATCTACCTATTCCATTATTTCTTGAATGACCGATTGATTTTTACATATGTTAATATTGGCAAAATGTTACCATAGACAATTATTCACTCCTAAGGATTCGAAACACATCACTCACACGCAAGTACACACCCTTAAATACTTTAGTAACATTGGGGACAGTAGATCACGTGGTTAGAAAGGATACAGAAATAAAATCTTTCCTTGTAATTCATAATTGATGTAGAATATTGCAAAACATAATGTGACTTGAATGTGTAAACAGGATTTAATCATTTATTTTTACATAATCAACCCACTGACAATACTAATATTTTTGTAATTCTGTATGTGGATGCATGGGTAACATGACATACAGAATTAAATCATTCTTCAGTGAATCTTATTTTTGTAGAAACCAATAACCATTATAAATCAATCTGATCTTTTTTTTTTTAAGGTTGGCACCTGAGCTAATGCCTATTGTCAATCTTCTTCTTTTTTCTTTCTTCTTCTCCCCAAACCCCCCCAGTACATAATTGTATATTCTAGTTGTGGGTCCTTCTATTTCTGCCATGTGGGGTGCCACCTCAGCATGGCCTGATGAGAGGTATTAAGTCCATGCCCAGGATCTGAACCTGAGAAGCCCTGGGCCGCCAAAGTGGAGCATGTGGACTTAACCACTGGGCCATGGGGCTGGCTCGCATCTTGATCTTTAACTTAGTTTTTCTTCAGTAATATTATACTATTATAAATAAACAAATTTCCTATGTAATAAGTATGCTATATAAAAATAACTTGAAATATTGTCACATTTGTCGTCTCATGTCTAGTTTCCCCTTATTTGAATCTCATATCCTATACCTAAGACTTGAGAATTCATAGTGCTAGTTTCATAACATATGCAAATACGTAAGTTCCAGGACATTAGGGGCCCCTGTGAGCCCCTATGGGAGAAGTCAAGAGCAACGAGGCCCTCATCTGTCCCAAGGTTATATGTACTTTGTACCATGAACTGCAGGAATTAAACAATTTGCAAAATGCAATTGTGTTTTGTTTTGAAAAAAATAACAAATAAAACCCCAAAAAACAATTTTGGCAGAAAGAGAAGTGAAACTAGATTTTAGCTATGAAAATTTATAGTAGGTTGTAGTTTATACAGGACAAACAATGTTAGTACTGATTTTGCATTGTTAATTCATAATGGATTACCAAGGAAAGAGTAAAAAAATTTAAACAGATCTTGTCTTTTATGTTTACAATACAGTTCTATTTTTAGAACCTAGTTACCAATTTTCATGCACTGCAATGCATCAATCTTTTCATTTCAGGCTCTATCCTTTTACCAATGAAGATTATGGAAATATTCTCCTATATTTAATGCCAAAATAGTTATACAGTAAGCTTTATTATTTATGTACTGAAAGATTGTTTAGACCATGGTAAATATGTCTTGAAATGTTTTTAAGCTAAACATAAATTCTATAATCCTATAATTCAAAAGTAAGACATATGGAGAAGGCATAAAACCTGTTTCCAACAATATTCAAAATTCATTCACACCCCGGCAATGAAAGTACTAATGGAATATAAATATTTCCCTCACTTTAAAGACATTCTTGTTGATTAACTGCAGAACATCTTATATCTTTTGAGAACGAATATTTTTCTAACAGTGGTTGGAAAGGATTCAGTGAGAGTGGACTGGCTCTTTTACGAGCGAGACATAACTGATTACCTTAATATGTGCCATTTGGTTAAGAGATCACTGTAGTCATTAGGATACAAACTATGAAGACAGAATAATTTAACACCACATGGGAGAACAGAAAACCTTCCCAGGAATTTTTAATTCATAGAAATGAAGACTCATCTTATAAACAATGGTGATGGTAAGCTAGAGTAATATTGTTTGTATACAGTTAGCATGTACAATTAAAAATATCTATCGATGCCAGGTTCGTCGCAGTGATTACTTTTTATGTAAGTACCCATGTGGTGTGTATTTACTGCAGCCTCTGGATAGGGCTGTGTGTTTGCAGATATCTGACTGTGAGCACAATGATAGCAAATCATTTCTACACACTCAATGCAAACAAGATGCCAAGAAAAGGACTGTTGCATATGCAGTTCCACTCCGATTCAAAGGATTTAAATCTATTTACTTTTTCAGCTGTGATCTAAATGATAAATTCTGAGCAAATCTCTCAACTGTGATTTAACTGAATGATGAAAACTTTTCTTGGAAGAATCCACGATTTATAGAGCTTAGTACCAAATAAAATATCTTGTAAGCTTGCAAATTAATCATTTTTGGTAGAATTTTTTCTTTCTTTTGGTATAAAAGTATGTACTTCTTTTCTCTCATTCTACCCCCAGGCAACCTCTCACTGCTATCCATTACTCACTGCTGTGTACAGGTGCCTCCTGACTTAAGCACCTTTCACAGCACAGGCTGAAGAAATAGTAAACATTTGACTATGGACTGAATGTGATTGTGGAAAAGCTGAGTGGAGTTAATATGGTCGGGGGAAACGCATGAAATATATTCTCTCTTTCTGATCACTGGAGTATATCATTTTATGCTACTTTTGATTCTGAGGGACAGTTTCTCTATGGTAGAAGAAGCCTTCACATCTTTTTTTAAAGCCTAAAGCAAAGGAAATATGTCCTAGAACACATGGGGCTTCGTCTGTTTCTAGTTAGTGTCAGGAATCAAATAACTGAAATGGTAGATTCAATAGATGTTTTCCTTTTACGTGATTTGGTATTCTCAGCACATGTCATTGTTAACATGGAGTGAATAACCAATCATGTAGGAACTTTGGGTAACCAGAGTAGTTGGCTTAATAAATGGGATGAATTGCAGGGTGTCGGGAGAGCTCCATGATCAAACCATCTCTTCTCGCAGGCTTAGGGCTTTTGTTAGGCCCATGGTGTTTAAGAGAAATAGTACACCTAAAGGTTATATAGAAATTATTTACTGTAATGCCAGCATTGCAGATTAAGTAATTGTTTGCTGTTAGTGCTGGCCAGTTGATTCCGACTCCTAGCGATGCTGTGTATGGCAGAGCGGAGCCCTGCTCCGTCTTTTTGCACCACCTTCTCACTTTCCTACACTATATCAGACAATGCTCTGCTGCTATTCATAGGGTTTCCATGGCCAATTTTTTCGGAAGTGGGTGGCCAGGTCCTTCTTAGTCTATCTTAGTCTGGAAACTCCTCTGAAACCTGTCCACCATAGGTGACACTGCTGGTATTTGAAATCCTGGTGGCATAGCTTTCAGCATCACAGCAACAAAAGCTACCACAGTAGCACTACTGACAGATGGATGGTGTGGTTCCCTGACCCAAACGGACCCCAGGCCTCGGCGATAAGAGTGCCAAATCTTAGCCCCCAGGCCACCAGGATGGGCTTAAGAGATTGTACAGAGTAAGAAAGTTTAAAGAGAATAAGTACAGAAGCTGGTAGAATTTGAGTTAGCCAAATTCATCCAGCTCATGCACAGGCCTTTTTCCATCAGTTTTTGACAACTTCTTAGATTTGGTTCGGTCAGTTGATCAATTTCTTTTTTTTTTTTAAAGATTTTATTTTTTCCTTTTTCTCCCCAAAGCCCCCCCGGTACATAGTTGTGTATTCTTCATTGTGGGTTCTTCTAGTTGTGGCATGTGGGACGCTGCCTCAGCGTGGTCTGATGAGCAGTGCCATGTCCGCGCCCAGGATTCGAACTAACGAAACACCGGGCCGCCTGCAGCGGAGCGCACGAACTTAACCACTCGGCCACGGGGCCAGCCCCTCAATTTCTTTATATGCTTTTCCATTAGTTAAAAAAAAATTAAACTAGCATTTCGGTTTACAACCAAATAACATTGACAGCTTTAAGGCATTGCAATGGTACTATAATTGAAGCCCTATGATGATACAGTTTGGCAGGTAGTTTTCCAAATTATGACCTCCTGAGAGCAAGCTCTTTAGGAGATGAGCTTGATGTTGGCAAGTGTGGTTAGTATTGAGTGATAGCTCTGGGTCATAGAGAGGTCCTACCTTGAAGAGCTAGGCCAAATAGTAGACTATATCCCAAGAGAATATGGGGGCCTCAGGCATATTAGGGAAGGAGAAGAGCCCTGAAAGAAAAGGAAAGACCACCAAAGTTAGCCCTGAAAATTGGCCTCAGTGTGGTCAGTGTTTTCAGAGACTGTCAGTGCAATGTTATTTTATGGAAAGTTTTATAACAAAATAGAATAAGTTAATGACAATGCTATTCAAAAAATATTCTGCTTTGTTATGAAGTAAGACACATATGTTTGAAAAAGATACAACCTATTTCCAAAGCATAGAAAAGGAATGGCGTAGTTAAATTCTGAAAACAAAAGAGATCTGGCATCTAAAGGACCTATTCCGTGTGCCTTCGATAAGTAGTGCAGGGAAGAGTGGCATCAAGAGAATTTTAGGACCCAGACCACAAGGGAACCTCTAAAGTATGTTAAAGTATTTGTATTTTTTTCCTGAGGACACGGGGGAGGCATCACAGTGTTTTAAATAGGGACTCATATTTATATCAGACAAAGATCACACTAGCTGCATAAGAGGGGAGGCAAGAAAGGGTCAGGAAAATCAGATAGGAGTCTGTGTAGCAGGCAAGGGGAGCCCTGATGTTGGCCTGAGCCAGATATGACAGTAGGATAGAAAACTGTGGTAAGATTAAAGAAATTTTAAAGCAGGAAAATGCATAGGAATCCATGTTTAATTAAGTATAGAGAATGAAGGAGAGAGAGTGGAATTATAAATGACTCCCTTGTTCTCATATTTCTGGCTTGCATGGTAGATAGTGGAATCATTCACCAAATAGACAAACAAGGTGCAGGGTTCAGATGGAGATGAGATAATGAGTCCTGTTTGGGTCATGTTGGTTTGTAACCATCCGTAGACCATCCAAGTAGAGATGATATGAAACATTTAATGTGGTTCTGGGGCTCTGAAGTGATCTTTGGCTTCTTATGCTTGGGATTCATTAGGTTTTGGGGTTGCAATGACAGCTATGTATATTAGTTTTCTATGCTGAATGACGAATTACAAAAAGCTTAGCATTTTAAAAAGTATCCATTTACTATTTTACAGCTATGTAAGTCAGAAGTCTGTGCAGGGCTCAACTGAGTTCAGGGTCTCACAAAGCTGAAATGAAGATGTTGGCCAGAGATATAACTGCATCTGAGTCTCCAGGATCTCCTCTAATCTCACTGGTTGTCGGCATACGTAATTTAGTTTCTGAAGGTTGCAGGACTGAGGTACTGACTGTGCTCGTAGCTGTCAGCTCGGTTCTAAGAGGTCATCCACCATTTCCTTCCATGTAGCCCTCACTACGGGACAGTCTCCTTCTTCAAGGCCAGAAAGAGAATCTCTTCATTTTGATGAACTCAAAGTCAACTGATGAGGGACCATAAATACATCTTCAAAAATCCCTTTGGCTACATACAGTACACTCAGAAGAGTGATATCCCATTATTTTACAGATCTGGCCCACACTCAAGGAGAAGGGATTATTTAGGGCATACACACCAGAAGGCAGGAATCTTGTGGGTCATTTTTTAATTTTAACTTTAATTAATTAATTTATTTTTGAGGAAGATTAGCCCTGAGCTAACTACTGCCAATCCTCCTCTTTTTGCTGAGGAAGACTGGCCCTGAGCTAACATCCATGCCCATCTTCCTGTACTTTATACGTGGGACACCAACCACAGCATGACTTGCCAAGTGGTGCCACGTCCGCAGCAGGGATCCGAACTGGCACCCCCTGGGCCTCTGAAAAGCAGAACGTGCAAACTTAACCGCTGCGCCACTGGGCTGGCCCCCTTGTGGGTCATTTTTGATTCTGCCTACCACAATATGGATGTAGGCAAGTTCCCTGAACGGCAGAGAGCGGAATCAGAAGAAAAAGAGTAAAGGAAAAAGCCTGAGAACAATAACCCTTAAGGAAGCTTGATAGGAATATGAATCTGCAAAAAAGATGTGGGCTGAGAGTACAATATGACAAATGTATATGTGTGATTAGAACCTCTGGCCCTACATTCTTAAGGGTATTAATTAGTCACTGTTACTGCCATGACTTCATGCCTCATTTTCCTGGATATTCTTAAGATATCATGACTTTATCACTAAATCACTACCAATATAAGATGTTGTTACAGAATAATAATTTGACTGGTTGTGATTTATAAATTAACTTTTAGAGATCCAAAAGAATACTGTGTACCAAATAACTTCAGCCTCTTTAGATCATGAAAAGCCTGGGATTTTTGACAATTGATGTCAAAGGAGTTCCATGAGGGGGAGGTATTTGACTGCTTGCTGAAAGTACACGTAAGAACTTGAGCCCACACTCAAAAACCGAAGGTATAGAAACTATTGCTACTTGTCACTTGTGGATCAGTTCCCACAGGTAATATATATTGTTCTCTTATGTCATATAATCGTCGATGTTTTGTGCTTGTGAATATATTTAATCTCAGCTACCAACCAGGATCCCAGAGAGCACATTTCACTGCTTATTTATCTTTTTTGTGCCTATACTTAACACAATGTCAAAAAAATATTAAGTATTTATATACTTGTTAAATAAACAAAGGAAGGGAAAAGAAAGTTGTTTTACCTGATAATACCTCTATTATATTCCTTGTTTTAGATATATATTTTTTAAAGATTGGCACCTGAGCTAACAACTGTTGCCAATCTTCTTTTTTTTTTTCTTTCTGCTTTTTCTCCCCAAATCTCCCAAGTACATAGTTGTATATTTTAGTTGAGGGTCCTTCTAGTTGTGGTATGTGGGGCACCGCCTCAATGTGGCCTAATGAGCAGTGCCATGTCTGCGCCCAGGATCCAAACCAGCGAAACCCCGGGCTGCCCAAGCGGAGCGCATGATCTTAGCCACTCGGCCACGGGGCCGGCCCCCGTAGATATTTTATTTTATAAATTAACATCATATTGATTTCATTTTGGATAAAAGAATATGGATATAAAAGTGAACTATCTTTTATAGAATGTTGCCAGTGACAATATATGGATTTTTTTAAAGTATTAGACGAATTTTGAGGACATTAGTAGAGTTAGTCCCTGAGAAAAGACTGACCTGAAAAAGTCTTCGTATAAGCCAATGTCTGCTGAGTGCCACTTCATCTGGGAAAGAAAATATCCATTTAACTGACAGAAATGGATGCAGTGACCCAAATTAGTAAAATAAGGCTAACTTTAAACCAAGTTACAAAAAGATTTTTTTTTTTTAAAGAGCGTTTTAGAAGTGAAAGGGAATAACAAAAAGAAGTTGAAGCGATAGGAACCCAAACAGAATTAGATGTACATCTCAAGGCTCACGAGAAGCACATGCCTCCAGAGAATACAAAACACCAAACAGAATGCAATGGAACTGTACCGGCAGACACTTTGTAAAAGATTTATATCTCAAATTCACGGAAACTAACTAACGTCATATTTGTAACGAAATAACAAAATGTTTTAAAAAGGTTGTGCAAACCTAAGCAAAATAAACTATATTTGCTGTTTAAAGAGTCCTAAAATGTTAACTGAGTTCACTGAAGCATAATGTTAAAAAATATATCATTAGTGATTT
The DNA here is from genome assembly GCF_041296235.1 of Equus asinus. Taxonomy (NCBI): domain Eukaryota; kingdom Metazoa; phylum Chordata; class Mammalia; order Perissodactyla; family Equidae; genus Equus; species Equus asinus. Next base: position 84,672,330 of record NC_091799.1, read on the forward strand.
TGATGTGCTATTACTAATTTTAAAATTATATGATCTTCTAATTAAAATAATTATGTAATAAGTAAAATAGTGTTACACATTTTGCTTCATATGTGCTTGTCCTATATATATTCAAATACATGAAGAATTTAAATACATTAAATATAACTAGGTTACTGTTAAAATAGCACATCGAACTGATTCTGAAATGATTAGTCAGTTTTATGCTGAGTAAGGTCTCTGATTCTTGTGAATCTGATTTGAGGGTTCTACGTTTTCCTATATCAGTATCAAAGAACATATAAAATTATTTACCTCATAGGACTTTTGCCTCTGATTTATCTGTTTATTTATTTAGCACCAAATTATTGATTTTATTTCTTATTACTACTACAACAATTTGGTAAAAGTATTATGTTAAGATGTCTACTTCAGTTTCCTTGGTTCTCTTATCTTTGATTCATACACACTGGTTAAAAGACCATTATTGTCTACTCTGTTCTCCACATTTGGAATTATGTGTGGAAAAAAAGAAAAAGCGTAATTTGTAATTTTTCCTTAAAGTATAATTTCTTATTTCCGAACAGTAGTGTTTAAGATAAAAGCTACAAATTCTGATATAGATAAGTGTTTGAATCCCTATGGGTAAAAGCTTCATGTTTCTTTATTGAAAAAGCAAATATGGTGATGTTCATTCATTTTCAAAAAATTTTTAGTTATTGGTCAGTGATTGCAAATACATGCTTGAAGGAAGAATGTTGTTTAACTCTATTCATTAAATATAGCTATCTATTATCCTCCATTAATGACAGTAGTATATACTTTTCATGAAGTGATGAAGGCTATTAATTCTCTTGAAGAATTTTGAAAAACAATCTTTAGTTGCTTGTGATTCTGAATGTTTGCATCTTTTCCAGTTGTTAAGAAATTTTTTAACTTCAAAAATTAGCGTTAAGGTCAGGTCTTCAATTGCCATGTTGCTTCAACAGATTCTACACTGCGGCATAGTCTATATGACCAACGGATCTGCATTTCATAATAGACCAAATCCTATATATCTATGATATATGTGTTTGTTGTGCTTATATACAATGTGCTTAAAAACGCTAATTGGTTTTTCCTAAGCAAGACCCAAGATTTAGCCAACTTATAGAAATAACTTTGAATATGCCAGAGAATCAATGGCAAAATTTTAATTTTAAGGCTATGAATTATTTGATTTTTTTATGTATTAATATATTATACCACTGCACGTTGCATTATAATTTCATTTATATATCTCTAAAGGGATAAAAATTCTCACGGAATTTTAAGTAATTTTTGTGTCATTTTTTAAATAATCCTCTCCCTGTACATAATATTTCAGAAATTCCAGTGATTACAAACATATTTATGGTAATTAAAACAGTGATGGCACTTTATCTTTGATGTTTACTTTTCTGTAATTACATATATCATGAATTTTATCTAAGAACGCATTGGCATTTAGTTTTACAGCTCTTTACTCATACTTTCTCCTCAATTTATTATAAAATATAGCACTTATTAATTAATACTACAGATAGATGACTTTTATTGGAACTATCTTACAAAATGTGCTCTCCAGTACATATCTCTAGATTAAAGGTTGCGATTTGATGAAAAAAAATCTTCTGAGAAAAGAATTGCATTTAGACTCTTTTCTCTATATTCACGTAGCTGTGTGTTAATAAAATTTTATGAGAAGTAGAAAAATCAACCTCTAGAAATTCAGTGTAAGAAATGATATAACAACCATATAACAAAGTATAGTAGCATTTTAGTCATATAAGATGTGACTGCAGAATTTATGTTTTAAAAGACAAAGGCAACTTAGAATTTGGATTCATATGAACTCTGAGGAGAGGAGCTCTTCTATTGCATTTACTTTTCAATGAAAAGGATGAAGTTTGTGGGTTTACAATTTTTATGCATCGTTCTATATTTGGTGTAGACTAAATAGTCTTTAAAAATGTGTTTACAAATGCTTTGCAAATGAATCACACGTGTAGTGCAGATTCTTTACGACAGAATAGTCATCATTCTTCCCTCCTGCCTCTTGTGACATTAACTTTTACATGTGCAATAAACAATAAACATCGTTACGTTACTATTATTGCTTTGGACAAAATTATTTTTTACATCAGTTGAAAATAAGAAAAACAGAAGAGTATACTTTACTTTTATTTATTCCTTTGCCAACGCGCCTCCTTTCTTTTTTTTTAAAGATTGGCACTGGAGCTAAAATCTGTTGCCAATCTTCTTCTTTTTTCTTTCTTACTTCTTCTTCTTCTTCTCCTCAAAGCCCCCAAGTACATAGTTGTATATTCTGGTTGTGAGTGCCTCTGGTTGTGCTATGTGGGACGACACCCCAGCACGGCCTGATGAGTGGTGCCATGTCCACACCCAGGATCCAAATGGGTGAAACTCTGGGTTGTGAAAGGGGAGAGGGTGAACTTAACCAAGAAAGGATGCTGGCCTCGCATCCTTTCTTTACGTAACACAGTGTAATCTTTCAACATTCTACCAGATAATTCCATCTAAGATATCATCAGTTTCAGAATACAGCCTTGACTTTAAAATAAGGAAGTTGCTTAGAGCAGAGAAGAGTTTTAAGTCATCTGCTCTCTCCACTTCGTTATACAATTATTTTTGAATCTCCTCAAAGAGTTGTTGGATCCACTAGGGCCAGGTGATATTTGACGGCAAATGTACGTCACAATTTGTATATAAATATTGTTCAATGAATCCAGCATTTAAAAGGTAAGGACATGAGATACTGTTTCCAATCTGCTATCAGCAACTACTGTCTGATTATTCTGAAACTTGACTTTGCTTCCTTCCTCTCAAATTACTTCTTTATCTTGCGCAAGAAGTCTCTCCGTTTCCTAGCATTCTTGTTATATTATTCCGTACCTTTTCACTTAAACTTTCCTTCAAAGTACTCGTCATAAGCAAGCCATTATCTTCCCAAATAAACAATCTATGCTTACAGAATCCTTCACTGTCCTTAACTACTAGAGACTAAGAACCATGCTTTACCAATGGTTTCACCATTTAATTTCTATCATACTGATTGTATGGTCCATGTAACACACATCATGAATATTCTATTTTTCCTGGTCCATCCATTATTTCTTACGATGAGCTATAGGAGTTAAAAATTCAATGCTCTCCATTGATTCTTCAAAATTATCATTAACCATCTCAATATTTCAACACCTTTTCCTTTGAAGTACACACCAACAACTTTCATGGTGATGTTTAAAACTAGTTAGATATTATGTAGCCACCTCCTTCCATTATATTCAGTTATTAATGCATCTGATTATAATTTTCTACTCTATCAATGTTTCAGAAACTTCAACTGAGATGTTGATGATTTTCTCCATTCTTTGACCTTACAGGCCCTTGTACACATTAATTAGCTTTGGTCTCTGCAGTGCTTGAAATATTTATAGTTAGACCTAACCCTGTATCTCACCATTGTTTAAAAACACTCCACCTCCAAGCTCTCTAACCTTGAAATTATGACGAAAATACCCTAGTATATAATTCTCTCCCTCTCTTGCCCACTCTTCCTTATTTACCCTTCTCAATTTTCATAGATCCTTAGCACCTATTAGACCTTAATTGCCTCTGAGCGGGTTTTTACTTTTGAGAGAGGCCAATACTTGTTTTGGGTAAAATCATACTGCTTTATTTCATTCTTATCTTAGGTGACTGGACGTAGAAGGGAGAAAAAACTGAAAGTTTCTGTAATAGATCCGATAACAAAGGTATTCTCTCACCATTTTTTGGTTCTTGTTGCCTCACAGAAATCCCTTTATTAACCTCAAAATGATGGCTAACATTCCAAAAATAGTTACTTCATAATTTTTGTACTGTGTTCAGTCCCACAAATCCATCTGCCTTCCTAACTCTCTGTAAAAATTAATGACATTTGCTTTCTGAAGAATAACGAGTCCATGATTATTGAGAATAATGAGTGGTAAAGTACTCTCAAACTATAGTTTCTGTACCTTACCAGTACCTAGAGGTTTCACCTATTGACTTTTCATTAGATCTTTCCTTGGGAAAGCAGCAGTTAAATTGTCTTCCACATAAACCCTAGTAATAATTCTATAGACTCCCAGTCAAATTGCTATTTTCCAATTTCAATTTATACCTTCTTTCTTTATTAGATTACCATATTCCCTTCAAATGGAATGTTCTTCTTCCTGTGTATACACATGACACCATCTTAAAATTCCTGACTAATGCCACTTCTTCCATGAGGACTTCTGTTATCCTTCCAGTGGAAGATGCCTCTTTATTCTCTGGATGAAATTTGGATATATTTGTTTTTCACATGATATTTTACATTTAAAAATTCATATAATGTTTATATATATATATATACATAAAATTGGATTTAAAAGCCTGAATCTATGCCTATCATGTATCCTTCATTAGCTGATGCAGTAATTTCCCTTTAGCATGCTAAATACTCTTATTAATAAAGTGTGAATAAATATTATTGTAGAATATGTTCCTGGATTACTTTTCACACATAGAAAGATCTTAAATATTTGCAGTTATACAGACAAAGTAATAGCTTGCAAATGCCATATGCAGTAACTGTGACTTCAAATTTCAAATATGCAATAAAATTAGTGCAAGTAAAATGAGAAGTTTGGATGTTAATTGGACTGATGGTTAATCATTCATTTTGTAATGCTTGATAACTACCCCTTTCATAAATGATAGGAATCATTTGATAATTGTTTTTCAATTGGTAAAAAAGATATATGACTCTAATTCCTTATCTTTAGTGAAATTTGGGTGGCATTTAGTTCCAGGGATTTATACAAGAGCCAAAGATTATTATTTTGGATCAAAATTTGGCTTGACCACAATTGTTTACTAAGTATAGAAGGATTCCTAAATGCTGTTGCACTTGCTCTGTTCTGCCATTAATGGGAATAGGAGCCAATTAATGTGTCTGCTGTGTGTTAGATTTTGACGTAAGTAGTTGGCATACTGTGATTGGCAGAATTCTCAGCTGCCCCCTAATGACTCATATCTTTGTAAAATCCTCTCTCTTTGACTGTCCCTTTGAGTATGGCATCTGTGAATAGGATGGGATTTTATTCCTGTGATTACATTACCTTAAATGGAAAAGATGAGGGGATTTTGCAGATGCAATTAAGGATAACAGTTTTATGCCTGGAATTGGCCATGCCTTCTGCTAGGCTTTTAACACATAGGGTGAGGGGAGTTAATCTAATTAAGAGTTGGGCTGAGTTTGAGGTTTGTGGTTGATATGGTCACTCTAAGTTCACCACAGTCTTCAAGTTCTTTAGTGATACTGCATTTAAGACAGGGGGTGGTTGGCCAAGGTTATTTCTCTCTCTTTTTTGTTTTCCTTTAATTCCTACTCTACCCTCTCAGCTTGAGGCTTTCCTTTCTATTGTGCTCTGATTAAGCCTTTGTTTTAGGCATGCAACATGGCCCTGGTCCATGGTAATGTGGTCTGCTCAGTGCTCCTGCCCTCCCCTGGAGAAGCTCAGAGCCCAGCACATACACTTCCTCCACCCCCAGAAGTAGAATGTTTGTTTCCTGTTCCCTTCCTTCAGGTGCAATTGGTTTTTCATCAGCGCCAAGGATGATAGTGTCATTACCCTTCCCCCAAGAGCTTAAGGCTTTCAATTTGCCCATGTTTCAATAAATTGTTAATGTAAACTCTGCAAGCAATTGATAAGAGTAACAGTGATCCTGCCACTCAAAAGGTGATAAAATGGCTTCCAGTGATACGGATCATAGAAATTGTTCTGTCCTAATGTGATTTATTTGTGGTTTCAGCTTTTATGCTGAAGGGAATACTTTACATGTGCTTCACCTGACATCCTGGTTTTCCTCTTAAGTAGAATTCTAAGAAATGTCATTTCTTTTAAATGCCTTTCTCCCTAATAGGCCTTATCTTCATTCTAAATCCAGATATGCCGTGGAAATCAGCAATGAGCTGTCCACAATTACCTGATTTTGATAAATTTTCTTCATAGAATCACCAGCTTTTGATTTAAGCAAGCCCTCATGTTTAAAGGAAAGAACTGATAACTTTTTCTTTCAAAAATCTTTCTACCATTACCTCAATCTTGAATGCATAAAGGAAACAACACATTCTCTTGAGATTTTTGTTTTCTGAATTTTAGGACAATGAAAATGCTCTCAAGGATATTGCAGCCCACAGCAATGAATCGAGCCATGTATTACTGCCTTAGGATCTATGCTGAAGGTGCTGTCACTGACACACCATGAAATGAGATGAATACCACCAGAAAATTAGAACATTAGAAGATTCACAATAAAGTCACACTATTAATTGATTTTTCCCTTTGCCACCAAGAAATAAAAGTAAAGGGAGAACCTTCATTTTAATTCTGCATTACCTCAACCTAGAGACATTATTTGAAACCAGCTGGATGACTTAGAAACGTATTATCGCCATACCTTACTGAGGGCTGGAATTAAAAGAGGTACTGGAATTAATTTAGGATGTGTTGGTATCTTGGTTTAAGCTTCTCGCTCTGGTGATGGCTTCCATAATACTGAACGAGTGCCTTACTCTGCTTGTTCAGTGATTGTTGAGAAAGTTAGTTACTTATGACAATCCGTCACCTGGAAGTTATGCCCAGGGAGGGGAAAGGGATATTGGACATACCTATCCCCCATATCAAGTAGCTCACATTATAGGTTCCTCTCTTGTCGCCCTTAACAAATGTTACTTTTTCAACATTTTATTAGGTTTATATTTTCCCTGATTTCATTTCCAAATAAATGAAGGTACAATTTCTCTTGTAACTTTCCTGTAATGCATGTTCCTCAGATTTGGAGTGGTTGGGGAGCAATGAGGAACAAACAATGATGTTTAATGATTTCCCTCATTTCAAGATAATTTACTTTTCCTTTTGAATGGCTTTCTGCCTAGTAAAGATGGGTTATCCTTGGTATCCACCTCATAGTTATTACTAAGTCTTGCCCTATTCATTTATGTTATCCTCTACTCCATAAATTTATAAAGAGTTCAAGAAGCCTATTTTGAAAGAACATGTTGGTATTCTATTTGTATAAATTAAATCCAAACGTTCTTTGATTCTTACTTATCTTGGGAAAAAATCAGTTCAACAAAGATATGCAGATTGCCCCATTTATATTATCATTTCTCCCAATATCTTATTTTTTTTATATCCAAGGTTACTGCCACCTTTATGGTTAAGTGACTGCAGCCTTATTGGGAATTTCAATAAGGACATCAAGGGAACACCTAGACTCACTTGAAACCATAGTTGCATTCATCTCAGAATAATAGCCAGTCCATCACAGAGGCTTGTCCTCCCCGATCCAGTGTATGTCTTGTCTTGGGGATTCCAAATTGTCCTGTGAATTTGTCTGAGTCACTTGCCATTCTTAGGCAAAACAATGATGATTGTTAGACTTATCCACAAATCAGGATTTAGAAGACATAAAACTAATATTTACCTAATTTTTATAACCTTTCCCATGTTGCGATTTTAGAGGTGAAAATTGTGACAGAAAATACAAAGCTCTATCAGGGGAAGAAAAAAGGTAAAATAAAGTTTACATGGTTTAGTTGAATCCAAACTGGATTTTAGTTATAGGTTAGTTGCCATATTACTAAATTTAATCAAATTCTTTTCTTCAAACGAATTTATGTGTATAACAAGCTTCAATATAAAATTGAAATAATTATCAAGGTTAAATAAATAGACAAGTACTGTGAGGGTAAACAGGGTTTGTGTGTCTAAATTATCTGGTGCGATCACACCCACTGACAACAAAGTTCTCTTTTTCCCGTGAATAATTAGGCAGAACGTCATTAAAACTACACAGTGCTAAATGAAGTGGACTTTTGTTTTCCTTTCTGGCAAATGTAATTTTAGTCAGATAATTAAGTAACGAACAAATAAAATAAAAAGACAAAATAATAATACTAATAATAACGCCTCAATGCCTAAGCGAATGTTTGTGATAGTTCCATTCATCATACTGTGGTTAAAACTATCAGAACATCATTTCGTTTTGTGCCATGAGAGTCCAGGCTAATATCTTTTAGACAGAGCAACAATTAGAGGAGCGTGCGATCCTAGTCTCTGTTTCAGGATAACTGAAAGAGGCTGAGAAGCAATAAAAAGAAACTGCACTAGATAATATGGTTGTTTGTTGGGGCGGGCAGGCGATTCAATTGATTTATTCAATATAGTGAAAAAACTGAGTTCAGATAGGAGCATGAGGAGGCTATATTTCTTCTAACACAAGAATAGCGAAGGATTGATTCCCTTACGGTCATGGGTCATGGACAGGAGCACTCATCCCACCTTAGCACAGAGGGACAAAGCAAACGCATTCAGATAGATATGAGTTTGGGGATTGAGGAAGAGAAACTCAGATAGACCAATCAAAATTCTGGATAACTTTAATAAGCTTCAATTATAAATGTTAAACTTTAAATACATCGTCAAAACAAATAAAAATCTAGTTGTCTTGCCATGCAGAAGAGACTACTCTGATGAAGACTGAGAAAATGTTTTAACCAAACACAAGACACATTTAATATATTCACAAACATTGGTAAGATTCTGTCTTAGAGTTAAAAATAAAAAAAAATTTGATTATTTGAAACGATGCTTCTCAAGAGGTCAGGAGGTTTGTGATGTGTTGGAACACTATAAATAACTAAAAATCATCTGTTCTAAAACTGGGGTCTTGAAAGTATTACAATTGCATGAGCTTTTTATAAATGAATTCAAATAACTTTTAGCTGAAACTCCTAATTTGTACATTGAATTCTTTAATTGTATTCTTTTCAGACCGTGATTTCACTAGAAATGCCATTGTTGATACAGCACTTTACAATTGCATATGTGCTTAAAATTTCATTTCAGTATATATTAACAGCTCTCAAACTGTGTGGGATATATTTTATATCTTTGAGATTTTTTTGGAAAGTTTTGGTTTCCTAAGTCAAAAGAGATTAAAAATATCTATGTAAATAGGATCCAGATGAATGTTACATATTCTCTTTTTATTCCCAAGGGTCACACTGATGACATAGCACTGAATTTGTGTTAAAATATTGTTCTGAGAGGAGTGTTGACATAAGATAATGTGATTTATGCTTCCCATCCATCATATTGACAGATTTTAGACAGATGTCGCTGTTTGTCAAACACGGTACAAAACAAGGCAAAACCCCATAACACCATAAAAACTATTTGCCTTTATCACTATCTCATCCATCTTTCATTCCTATGAAAATTTTAGTGTTAGAAATAATGATTGATTCAATAGGAAATTTCAAAATATGTTTTTGTTAAACAATTTTCCCCTGAAGACATTTAACACTTGTCACTCAGTTGTCATTCCAATAAAATGTGGTATTTTAATTTCAAATAAATATATAAAATGTATTACATATGAACAGAATGAGCATGGCTTGAGGGATTTTGTTTTAAATAAATAAAACAAAATAAACACCAGAGAAATATTGTCAATCAGGTAATTTTTTTCTCTTGACAAACCTTAAATACAAGTGATAAAATAGTAACCCTTCCAACTTGCTTAGATTTTTTTCATTATGTTCAGATTGCGTTTTACGTATATGAGTTGAATCTCTGTTTGTAATATGTAGAAATGTACATTAATAAATCACTAAATGTACAGTATCAGATCTCTGAGGCAGGTGGGAGAGCATTTGAAACAACTTTCTATGAATAGCAAATGCCTACCTTATTTATTATGCAAGATAACATCATAAAGGGTATCCATAGGATACTTATTAGAAAACGTTCTCATTGTTTCAACCTACACAACTTTTGCCTGATATTTGTCTTTTTTTTCCACACTGTTCATTGCCTCCACATATATAGGGCACATGTACAAACACTTACATATATGTTGCTGTAGATTTAGGTTGGATATTTAACATGGAGAAATTTCATTACACTGACTGCTTAGGAATTTGTCAGATAATACTCACGGGGGCAGAATATTTTCCTACTCTCTAGGAGAACCGGCAAACCTGGAACCCCTTATCGATCACTGTGTTTATGTAGTGCTTAGTATGAATCGTACATATTGATCTCTACAGATCATACAAAAAAGGCTTAAGACTTGGACTCAGTATTCCAGGAGATTAGTTGAAAAAAATGTGAAAAATATAATCATCTGAAGCTTTTAAGGAACAATTGAAGCTAATGTTTTGTCAGGTGGTTAATATATAAAATAACTACGTTAAAACTTTACTCCTAAGTATGAGCCATAGAAAGCTTCATCACTTTTACTTAAGATCGTTATTAAAATGCAGAGTTCTTAGAAGCTGAATCAAATAACCCCAAGCGGCTGTTTGAAAATCTCCAATTAAGGGTTGAACAAAAGAAGAAATAAAAACAATAAAATGGATCTAGTATTTTGTGCTCTGTGAACCGTAAATTACTGCCATCACATTCTGAGGGTCAACCCCAGGGGTTACCTTTTGTATAAAGAAGTGCGACTGCCTGAATCTTCATTTCACACACACATTCCAGGTACCTTGGTGCAGAAGCAGCTGGAACAAGACTTTGAGAAATACTGAAACAAAATATAAATAGGAATATTCAATAGGAAGTGATATCCAAATGACTATCAGAAGGAATAGAGAGTTATGTTTTGAAGGCAGAGATGTGCTTAATTAGTTAATAGGGGCTTATTATATGGATGTATGGAAAGTGATTGATAGAAAAATAGGAATGTATCAAAAGACATACAGCAAATTATCGTAGATAAAAGATGTAGATCAGGGTATTGTGGACCTCCAATAAAATGGTGAGGTTGTTTCTTACTCTTCCAGAAGATAAACTGCTCCTGACTTTCTAAGTTCACTATTATGAGCCCACCAAATTCATGTCTCTTCCATCATTTCTAGTTCTACAAGACTTTCTAATCTGAGTCTCGGCTTCCTCATGGCTCCTGCTGCCTCAGAATGTTGCTCCTCAGTGTCTGCTTCCTTTTATTTAGTTTATTTTTTTATTGCGGTAAGATGGGTTTATAACATTATATAAATTTCAGGTGTGCATCATTATATATTTTGATTTCTGTGTAGACTACATCATGTCCACCACCCAAAGACTAATTACAACCCATCACCACACACGTGTGCCTAATCACCCCTTTCACCCTCCGCCCTCCCCCTTTTGTTCTGGTAACCACCAATCCCATCTCTGTCTCTATGTATTTGTTTGTATCTTCTAGTGAGATATTAGTGAGATCATACGATATCTGACTTTCTCCCTCTGACTTATTTCACTTAGCATAATACCTTCAAGATCCCTCCATGTTGTTATAAATGGCAAGATTTCCTCCTTTTTTATGGCTGAGCAGTATTCCATTGTGAATATGTACCACATCTTCTTTATCCATTCATCGCTTCATGGTCACCTAGATTGCTTCCAAGTCTTGGCTGCTGTGAACAATGCTGTGATGAACATAGGGGTGCATGTATCTTTGTGCCTTTGTGTTTTCATGTTCCTCGGATAAATAGTCAGCAGTGGAACTGCTGGATTGTATAGTACTTGTATTCTTAATTTTTTGAGGAATCTTCATACTGTTTTTCAAAGTGGCTCTACCAGTTTGCACTCCCATCAGCAGTGTATGAGATTTGACTTTTCTCCACATCCTCTCCAACACTTGTTATTTGTCTCATTAATTTTAGCCATACTGACAGGTGTGAGGTGATATCTCATTGTAGCTTTGATTTACATTTCTCTCATAAGTAGTAATGTTGAACATCTTTTCATGTGCCTGTTGGCCATTAGTATATCTTCTTTGGCAAAATGTCTGTTCAGATCTTTTGCCCACTTTTTAATTGGGTCGTTATTTTTTTGCTGTTGTTGAGATGCAGGAGTTCTTTGTATATTTTGGATAGTAACCCCTTATCAGATATGTGATTTGCAAATATCTTCTTCAAATTGTTAGGTTGTCCTTTCGTTTTTTGATGGTTTCCTTTGTTCTGCAAAAGCTTTTTAGTTTGATGTAGTCCCATTTGTTTATTTTTGTTGTTGTTTCCCTTGCCCAGTTAGACATGGTACTTGAAAATATGCTGCTAAGACTGATGTCGAAGAGAGTACTGCCTATGTTTTCTTCTAGAAGTTTCATGGTTTCAGGTCTTCGATTCAAGTCTTTATCCTATTTTGAGTTAATTTTTGTATACAGTGTAAGATAATGGTCTACTTTCAATCTTCTGCTTGTAGCTGTCCAGTTTTCCCAACACCATTTATTGAAGAGACTTTCCTTTCTCCACTGTATGTTCTTGGCTCCCTTGTTGAAAATTAGCTGTCCATAGAGTTGTGAGTTCATTTCTAGGCTCTTGATTCTGTTCCATTGATCTGTGTGTCTGTTTTTTTGTGTTTTGGATTTGGTTTTTTTGGTGAGGAAGATTGGCCCTGAGCTAACTCCATTTCCAATCTTCCTCTGTTTTGCTTGAGGAAGATTGTCCCCAAGACAACATCCATGGCAATCCTCCTCCATGGGGCACTGCCACAGCATGGCATGATGAGCTATGTGCAAGTCCACATCTGAGACCCAAACCTGCGAACCCCTGGCCACCAAAGCCAGGCACGTGAACCTAACCACTATGCAACCAGGCCAGCCCCTGTGTGTCTATTTTCATGTCAGTACCATGCTATTTTGATTACTATAGCTTTGTAGTATATTTTGAAATCAGAGAGTGTGATCCCTAGCCAGAGCAATCAGGCAAGAAAAAGAAATAAAAGGGATCCAAATTTGAAAGGAAGAAATGAAACTGTCACTATTTGCAGATGACATGATCTTATATAGAGAAAATTTTAAAGAATCTACCAAAAACTTTTAGAAATAATAAATGAATATGGTAAAGTTGCAGGAAACAAAAATCAACATACAGAAATCAGTTGTGTTTCTATATACTAACAACGAAGTAGCAGAAAGAGAAATTAAGAGTACAACCCCATTCACAAATGAAACGAAAAGAATAAATTCAACCAAAGAGGTGAAAGACCTGTACACTGAAAACTACAAAACATTGTTGAAAGAAATTGAAGAAGACACAAAGAAATGGAAAGATACTCCGTGCTCTTGGATTGGAAGAATTTACATAGTTAAATTGTCCATACTTCCTAAAGCAATTTACAGATTCAACGCATTCTCTATCAAAGTTCCAACAACATTTTTCACAGAACTAGAACAAAGAATCCTAAAGTTTATATGGAACAACAAAAGACCCCAAGTAGCCAAAAGGAATTCTGCTTCCTTTTAAATACCAGTGCGGGCTCTCTTATCTGCCACCTGCACTAGGCGTTTCCCTCAGCTTTCATTTTCATGCGTCTGTAGGGCTCACAGCAAAACTTCCTGTCTCCTTTTTCTCCATCCAGCTTAATTTGTGGCATTCTTCCTGTGCTAGCAGTTAGGTTGTAGAAATCTGTATTTTTTTTTATTGTGTTCTCTGAATCAGCCACATTTTCATTACCTGGAAACAAGTTAGAAATGCACATTCATAGGCCCCATGCTATACCTACTGAATCAGCAACCTTATCCTTGGGGCCCGGAAATCTGTGTTTCAAAAGGTCCTACAAGAGATTTTAATGCACACTAACATTTAGGAACCACTGATAATAAACAATAGAATTACACTGAGAGTCTCTAGTTCTCTATTCTCTGATTCCAACTCTGTTCTAGAGCATTTAATGTCTCTCCTGCTCTTGAACTCTTTCATGTACCTGATCAATATCCCTACATTTTATTGTTCTACTTAAAGGTCGATGGCTATGTCTTTCAAGTCAGTGAAATTTACTTTGGGGGAAATGCACAGCCTGCTCAAGGTCTGAGGAGGAATGTGTCAGCCTTCAAATAACAATCTCATCTAGGTCTGGATTCTCCCTCGGAGTTTGTGTTTGGGGTTTGTGCATTCATATGGTTTCATATATGATGAGGAATATTGTGATTGTTTGTTTTTTATTTTTCTCTGTATTTCCCTCATAGGTCAAACTAAAAGTCTTTGTAGAGAAAATACAATGAATACAAGACAAAAGAAAATAAAAATATAGACTTTAAATGCTTGTCATTCAAATCTAAAGGTACAAAGAAAAGAAAAACCCCAAGGCATATTTAATTTTTTTGCTCACAAAATTGAAGTAAATAAGACCGTACTTTAACCTTATAGAAAGAGGTATTCATAAATTTTTGTATGAACAAAACATTTGCAATAGATCAGTTTGTTTAATTGAGTTGAAGGGAGTCAAGAGTAATAATATTTTTTTTTGAGGAAGATTAGCCCTGAGCTAACATCTGCCACCAATCCTCCTCTTTTTGCTGAGGAAGACTGGCCCTGAGCTAACATTCGTGCCCACTGTCCTCCATTTTATGTGGCAGGCCTTCCACAGCATAGCTTGACAAGTGGTGCATAGGTCCACATGTGGGATCTGAACCCACGAACCCTGGGCCCACCAAGCAGAACGTGCAAACTTAACTGCTAAACCACTGGGTTGACCCAAAAATAATAATCTTAAAGTGTATATAAGATTAAAACATATCTATAATTTGTAGCTATATGTCCTGTCAGGTAGAGTCTCACAATAGTTAAGATAATACTAAAAGATCTTCTCAAATAAAACCATAAATAAAGCCATGGAATGACCTTTGGTTAGCAGAAATGAAATTTTAGTGGGTAACATTTATGCACAGAAACAAGAAATGTCAAACAGGTGTTGTTTCAGAAATAAAATTTTCTCAGCTAAGAAAAGAAATGAGCTTAATATGTAGCAGTACCAGCTATTCAATAAATATTGGAGACTGACAGCCTGGGTATTATTTTGAATATTTATGGAATTAGCATATGTATTGTGTATATATATATATATATATATAATAACCAGAAGGTCAGTAGGTTTTAAAAGTTGATCCGAGGGCTGATATTTCATGGTAATGAAGTAACTTTGATGCTAAAATGCTTTGCTTTGTTTTTGAGTCAGGTAAAGTAAAAATGAACTTTTACAACGCTACAAATACTCTTTAATAAATAATCGTCATCATAAACTTCTTAGCAGTTTATCCTTTTAAAGCTAATGTTTTCTGGTAACAGAAATCTTTATAGTCCCTTAGCCATTGATTAATTTCAATAATTAGTAGCGACTTTGATAGTTAATCCTCAAAGCATGCATTTCATATTAATATTTCAGATTCTTTTAGGCAGAAAATTAACAAATTTTGTAATCCAAGGGGAGAATGAATTCATAATTATTTGGCAAACAAAATGTCTTTCCAGTAAAATACCCATGAACTTATCTCTAAGCCAAGATATTTTGTTGGCCGTTTATCATTACTAGCTTACTGAATTTTATTTTGGTCTCCATATTCATTTTCTCTCTCTCTTTTCTGTACTTAGTCTTATTAATATTGTCCGACAAGTTAGTTTTTACGTGAAACACTGCTCAAATCATTGGAAAGAATACAACTACATTTATGTACAAAAAGGTAATTTCTTCCTTAATCCCCCTCCTAGAATAAAAAGATGTCTCTAAGAACCTTAATAATACTAAGCTGCCTCTCATTGACTGCAGTTTGGCCTAGACTCTGTGCTAAGGACTTAACTTGCTATCTCATTTAATCCTTACAATTTCTTTTTAAGAACTGTATTATTTTATCCATTTTATGCTGAAGAAATTCATAGTGATTAAGTCATATAACTCAAAGTCTTAGAGGTAGTAAACATCTTTTGGGAATTTGAGTGCAGTTCTGTGTCAAAAGCCCTCACAAAAATAAAGAGAGAGAACTTTCAGAAAGAAAGTTGCGTTCATTTTTCTAAAAACATGGAGAAACATTTCCAAGTCAGCTACTTTCCCCATTTTTATGAAGAATGTTTTGGGAGGCATGGTTTGCCTTTGAGGCAGTTTCTTCAAACATCTTCTAACTTCTGAAAAAGAAGACAAATTCTTGTTTAAAGCTCCCTGACTTTCATGATATTCCTGATCAGAAATCGAAACTGTGAGACTGTTTTTGATAAGACGATCACACTGTACTAGAAAGCCTGCATTAAATTAAGAATGTCTTACACTACTCTAGGGATTTCACATTTTCTCTAAGTTAATACAACTTTTTACATAACGGAAGATAGTCTAAATTTAAAACATTAAACTTTTATTCATTTAAAAATGTGTAGGGCTATCTTTGGTTGAAATGAGAAGCTTAATTGAATTTCAGCTAAAATGTCTTTCATCTCTTTTTTACTTTACTAGTTAAAACTTAAATTCAGCAATAAAAAAGCCAGAGTAACAATAGCTCCCTTTAAATTGGACAAATAATTATCTCTGCCTTGTGAATATTGTCAAATCTAAATATTTCGTGACATACTATTATTACTATTTTCCATTTCACTTAGTTCCATTCACTGAGTCAAAGTGTATTTTTAGCTCCTTTTGTGGCTCTCTGGGTTCACAGTGGTTCGCTATTTAAATCTCAAAGGAAATATTAACCAAGTGACTGGAAGAACAGATAGCAAGATTACACAACAGACAAGGAGGATGTTGATACAATGTAATGTAGGCACTGGGCTGTTAATGCATAGAATATTTAGAAGAAATATAGAATATGGTGAAGACATGCCATCTTGTCTCAGTATTGGCTGACATTGCTACAGAAAGTCCTGAATGGTTAGTTCTAAATTGGGGGCAAAGATCTTTCTCATCTTCAGCGGAAGACTCAGGGAGTAACACAAGCTATTATTTCTATTGGTTTCTATATGAACTTCCTCTATGCTCCACTTGTCAGTTGGATGCAGCATATTAGTCACTGTATCAACTTCTGATTAGATAGGGTCTCTGCTATTAACCTTACATGTTCTGGAGAATAGATAGACAGATAAACAGATAGACAGATAGATGATAGAATAAATGTATAATTGTTAATTCATTTCTTTGATATTAAAAAGTTAAAGAAATAAAACACCTTCACGTCTAGCAAAATAAGACATCAATATGTAAGAAAAGCAGTTTTAATGAAGATGGAAAATAGCTATTTTTACGGACATAATTAGATATTTTTTGATACATGACAGTACCTCATGGGTCCCTCAGAATAAGGGTTTTTTCAACTTCCTTGACTATACGAATATGCATATTTTCATTTTAGAAGTTAATTGAAGCTTCTCATCAGAGTAACCTTAGATACTGTTTTAGTTGGAAATTTCAGAGACTATTTCCAAATGAATAACAAACAGAAATCTCCAAATATATGGTTAAATTTTAGGGACTGCAGTTGTTGCTAGCATTTTATATCATCATCACTTTTATAAAAATAATGTGACGAAAAACTTCCAGAAATACACTGGGAGCTATTCTTTCTTTTCAGTGAGGTTTTTAAGCATTTCTCCAGGGTTTCTAATTCATGCCAACATTCTCTTTCACTTATTTCAGATTCCCTGAGAGGGTTTAGTATACTTGAGCTCATAAACTTACAAGATTCCACCTGTGTTACTTAATGGGTTAGAAGCAAAATGAAATTATACATCATTACAATGATTATACTTTAGAGTTTGTTTACTTCAGAATACGGTACATTCTTTGTGCATGTACAAAAAGAATATGGAATGGGCTGGCCCAGTGGTGTAGTGGTCAAGTTCATACACTCCACTGTGGTGGCCAGGGGTTCAGGGGTTTGGATCCTGGGTGTAGATCTACACGCTGCTCATCAAGCCATGCTGTGGCAGTATCCCACAGACAAAAAAGAAGTAGAGGAAGATTGACAAAGATGTTAGCCCAGTGACAATATTCCTCAAGCAAAAAAAAAGGAGAGGATTCTCAGTAGATATTAACTCAGGGCCAATCTTCCTCACCAAAAACAAGGCTGTTGAATATAAATAAATGAACCTAGTAAGAGAAGTGTTTACTGTTAAAAGAATCTGGAGTCTCTTAGTAAGAATGATTCATAACTGAGAGTCTAAGTGAGGAAGATGGTGCTGTTTGGAAGGCATGGCTGAAGCTAGAAGTCTTAGTCTGTACAGACTGCTATAACAAAAATACTATAGACTGGGTGGCTTTACAAGAAACGTTTATTTCTCACAATTCTGGAGGCTGTAGAGTCAAGCATCAAGGTTCTGGCAGTTTCTGTTTTTGGTGAGGATCCACTTCCTGGTCCCTTTTATCACTTTGTCTTTACATGGCAGAAGGGCAAGGGAGCTCTCTGGGGGTCTCTTTTATAAGGGCAATAATCCCATTCACGAGGGCTCCACCCTCATGACCCAATCACCTCCTAAAGGCCCCACCTACAAATACCATCACAGTCAGGGGTAGGATTTCAAGAAATGAATTTTGTGGGGACATAAACAGTCCGTCCATAACACTAGACAAAGGCCACGTTTAGGTTAAAAAGATGGCACTTAGTTCAAGTACATGTAACCTGGAAGAGCTGGAACATCATCAGCAACCAGGGCACTATGAAAATAATCTCGCATGCAACATAAAAGAAACAGCAGAGAAGATTGCTGACATTCACTGAATGTCTATTGTGTGTCAAACAATCTGCCAGCACAACTTATTTTAATACTCTTTGTAATCCTATGTAATAGGTATTATTTTCTCTATTTTTTACGTAAAAAATGGAGACTTAGGGAGGTTCAGTAACTTGTTCAGTTTCACATGCACATTACTAGGAAGTGGCAGCAGGACTGTTTTACATGCTGTGGGTCCTGTTGTCCTTTTACTCACTATGAGGCCTTTTTTTAAAAATACATAAATTGTATCCGGTAAAAGGGACATGGGAGGAAGAATGCTCATTGATAGGACATCAAAGTGAATAATAGTAATCCATTAATTTATCAAATGTTTATCCAGCATATAATGGCCAAGAATGTGGTGCCTGCTTGTAAGGAGCTTGCGTCTTAGCAGGAGAAACAGACGTGAATTCAGTATGACAATGTATCAGTTGCTCTGATTTCAGTGCATATTTTTATTTGTTTTAAAAAATTGTGCTAATGACCATTATTACTTCGAGTTTTACAGGAGGCACATTATTTTATTGAACATGGGGTCCATGGAATCAAACATATTAGGGACCATCGTTGACAGAAAAACTGCTGTTCCATTTAATGTGATTTAATAGAATGACCTCATTGATATAAACGCCAGTTTACCACAAGAAATAGCCAGAGGATCAAAATGGAAGGATGGATAATTTGTGGTAAATTTATGGTAGAGCTCTTTTCATCCAATCTACTACTCAGAGGGAAAGATACAAGATGTTATTTCCTAGCACTGATATGATGGGTATTATTAGAGATTTGCTTGGAATCTGAATGCCCTTTTGACTTTCAGGCAAATTTTACATTCTCTTTCCCTCTGCTTGGAAATTGAAACATTTATGTTAGTACATTATTTAATTATGGTGTATTACTTGCCTGATTGAAGAAGAAAAGAAATATTCTTGCTCAACTGACAACCAATGTACTCAACTTGTAATTCTTCTAAGTTGAAATAATTATACCACACAAAGTGCGAAGCCATTTATCATATTTTATTCATCACATCAATTTTCCTTTAAATGGTTTCAGACATAATATGTCTTGCAAGAATCATTGCTGCAGTATGTGATCAAATTTCAAGAAAACAAACAATAATGTATGCACAGTATTTACCTCTGAGCAAATATCCCAAACCATTTAAATAGAGGGAATTCCTATATATTTATACATGGAAAAATAAAATAAGAGATAAAGGGAAATTTGGAGAAGGAAGAAAGGTGAATCCATTAGGAATATAGCAGATGGAGAATTTGGTGATTCTCCTAATTACTCTCTTTCCAGTTAATTCTATATCCCTTTCAAATGCTAGTACCAAAAAGTCACACATAGACTGACTAACTTGGCTTAACTACTCTAGTCTTAGACTAGACATAGTGGCAGTTCAGGAGAACATTACTGAGGTGGAGAATTACAAAACTTTTCTTATCTCAGGAAACACACATCGTGAATTCTGAAGGGAACACGTGAACTAACAACGGACATGTTTCCTGGTAAGCACTTATATTTAAAAGGCATTTAGCTAGATTCATTAAACATTTCAATAAATATCTCATTTTTGTGACATGAGCTAAGTAACATAAGTAACGCAACTGTATTAACAAATACTAGCTAATCTTGTATATTTTACATCAGTAAAGTCAGAGAAAAAAAGAATATATGTGCCCAATTTTCCTGGACCTTCCATAAATTATTTCGCTGTCATCCTTTGAAAATCAGCACTGTAGCACACTTCCTAAGAGCGTGGTGTCTATGTGCTCAATTATAGTGCTTTATTCTAATATTTAATAGCTGTGCCATCTTGGAGGCATTCTTAATTTCTGTTACATAAAATGGGTACAATAATGGTATCTATCTCCTAGGGTTAAGGGGAGGGCAGATAATGAGTTCTGAACAGGATCACTGATATAGTAAGCCACCAGGAAGTGTTAGCTATCATCAGCACTTTTGCCTATATTTTACTAAAAATGGAAATCTGAAACATCTAAATCTATAGACAAACAGTAAAATAAATTGTTGCTTTCAAAACCTACTGTAACATAGTCCAGTTTGATTACTGACACTTTTTCTAACATTATGTGATTTAGGGGAACTGTATGGAATTTAATTACTGGCCAGAGATTCAGAACGTTAGTGCTCAGGTCCAGACTCTGATAGTGTAGCATTTAGACAGTGACATTTCTCTATCCTCAAATTGAGATATCTCCAAGAAACCTTCATATCTATAAAAATTGAGTGATTCTGTGATTCTAAGCAGAGGTACCATTACATGAAAATATGTAATGGTTTTGGTAGCAATATAGGTGGGTTGCTACTGTCTAAGATTAGAGAAGCTATATCGTGGTAACTAAGACTTCTCTTGTCCTTTCTAGGGTCAAAATAACATGAAACTCAAAATAATAACTCATCTCAGGAAGAATATACAAAAGAAGGAAATGTAAAAAATTAAGTATCATTTGAATATATTTTCATCTTTCTTAAGGTATTTTATATTTGATTTAAACTGAAAATGAATCAGTGGAACAATTATACTTTTAATATAAAAATGGGGTGGTTCAACACTTGGAATGACCTCAGGGTATAAACAGAGAAATATGTTTTAGAAAACTTAAGTAGCAAATATATTGGGATCCTGACCAGGCTAGAAAGTGACAGACTCTAATCCAGAGGCTCATTGATGTGAGTCAGTCTTCACATTTTTTCAAATAATAAAATTTCTTTTTTAAGTTAAAAAATTGTTGTGAAAGAACAATGAAAGATTTCCTTCAACTATGTAATTGATTGAAATGCAAAATAAGTTTTGAATAGTCTTCAGTAGAGAACTATATAATTATATTATTTTCAGCTTTAAAAACTTCAGTCTGATAGTTTTTGGTTGTATGAAATAATCAGTATGATCTCCTTCTGACAGATCATTCAACACTCATTAATTTTTTCTTTGGAATTCACTCAGAGACACCCATGCACATGAATAAATACTATGAAGCATCTTTTTTTATACAGAAGTAGAAAGTCAAAATTTTTTTTATCTACTCCTACATTCCTCTCTTGTCTTCATTTGATTAACTAAAAAAGAATTATTTTGTATGGGGGCTACAGAATTCTGAAGGGTGACTAGTTTTGACCCCTTCTTCAAAGATTTGTTTCATCCAAACAGAATGGTAAAATGAACTAATACTGTGTCTTGTCCCATAAAAGATTATAAAAAATAGTCACATATTTTTTGTTCTATTATTTTGTTTCCTATTTACATCAATAGAAAATGCCTAGTTAATTTGTACATAGGATGAGGTTTTTTCCTCCACATATTTTAATTGAATCAGTATCATTTATTGAATGGTGTATCCATTCTTAACTAATTTGCAATGTCATGCTCTTTATATATAACTCGGCTGTTATTTATGCAGGAATCTGTTTCGGGGTTGTTTTCTGAAAAGTCTAGTCTTCAACTTATGTTTCACCCTGTAGACTACTTGAGTTTCCTATGGCAGACATCATGAGTTCCACTCTTTCCTCTTCAGTCTTCCTTGACATGGTTTTTGTTTTGGCTCTTTTCATATTTTTTTAATGAATTTAGAATCCACATATGTAATTTCATTAAAAATTCTGATTTTTAAATTTATTGCACTGAATTTATTCATAGAATTACCACTTTTAAATGTTGTTTTCCATTCAGAAATAGCATTACTGCCAATTGACTTAAGCACTTCTTCTGAAGTTGTTGACAATTTCAGCCAAATTTTATATTTTATCCATATATGTCTTACACTGGTTAAATTGATTCGTATGTATTTTTGATATATAAACTTGATTGGTAATTTACATATTTGTTTGCTATTTTTAAATTTGATTATTATTTTAATTTGATTTAAAAATATATATGTTTGCAAATGAGATATTTCTATTAAGTTTTCAGTTAGGTATTGCTGATACACATGAAAGTTCTCATCTTTTAAAGTTAACTTTTTTTCCTAGGTGCCTTATTAAACTTATACAGTATCGTTGGTAAAGGAATAGACTGAGCAACTAGACTACTTGTATTCAAATTTCAGATCTGTCACTTTCTAGCTATATGACTTTAGATAAACCGTGCCTCAGTTTATTCACCTCTAAAATAGGAACAACAAAAGATAACTGCCTCATAGTATTATTCTTATAACCAAACAGCAATTTATGTAAATTATCTGGAATATAAATGTTACTTATTATTTTGAGTTAAACATTATATCTTTGAATTTTTAGGGTAAGAGCATAAATGAATAAAAGCAGAATCATCTCTCTTTCAAATAATAACTATTGTTTATTTCTTATTGCATTGGTTTCTTATATATCAAAAACCTTTGTTTGTTTCACTCGATTATTTGCATATAAAATAATCAATAAAATACCCAATTAGGGTAACATATGAATCTATATTGACAGCATCTCTAGACATTTGCTGCCCGAATTGCCTGGAGAAATATAATCACTGTATTCAAAGGGTGCCCAAACTGAGCTATAATAATGGATTCCTTCAGAAATGTCCTGCCAGGTGAAGTGATCCTTTTTTCTAGAATATTCAGGACGCTCTTTGGTCTATTGTGGGAACAGACACCAGTCGGACCATGTCCCTTAGCTTCACTTTTCATTCTTTGGGTATGCAAAAGGGACATGCTGCACACGTTTTAATTGATTATTATAACCAAACACAAATTTCCAGCAAGCCACAGGCATTCTGCCTTCCATAGTTTATTGTCTTAAAATACACCTTGGTTTTGCTTTTGGCGTCTTGGAAATCTCACTGCATCTTATAATCAATAGCATCTTGGATTAAAAAACTATACTAAATATCTTGAACTTTTTCTCCTTTGTTTTATTTTCATACAAACTCCAATAATGCAACTTTATTATACTTGCTTTTTCCTGATGAGGATCACATGTGACAAAGTGGGTTTTATGTCCAAGACGACAAACCTGATATTAAGATTCTTTTCAGTTTAATTCTAGGACACTTATCCCTTTGTGCCCCAGAGTTAAATAAGAGAAGATTATCTGGTCATCCCAGAGGTCACAGAACAGCTGTTATAATCCCTCTATTTTGGTATAATTGTTCTCATTCTCTGCTGCAGGATAGCCTGATAATTCCAGGGCAAATATATGACAAGCTATGGTTAACTCTACCGAAAGAATTTTCTCCTATGACAAGGAGGTTTATGTCTTGTAATTTGCCACTCACACAAATTTAGATTTTCACCATCTCATAGTGAAAATTTCATTTGTCTTTTAGAATGTCTACCTGAAAACCTAATTTTTAGATGGAGATATGATGCTGCTTTATCATGTAAATTACAAGCACACTAAATTAAAGTAAATCAACTTCTGGATATTCAAATATATGAGTGACTTTCCATGTAGGGAGACTCTATGGAGGGAGAGCCATGAGACAGGATATGTCCCTTCCCCTTTTGTCAATGATTTTGTCAGGGCTATTGACTTTTGTGAGATTTTTTTTTCCTATGTTGCATTGTGTTATAATAAATGGACTGCAATTAATTGTTACGTACTATGAGTGGCTAATGGGGCTGTATTTTCTTCCTACAAGGTGCAAGGGGCATCAGACTCCATGAATTTGTGCATTGGCTGGAGAGATGAGAATAATGCAATCATGCCATAATTGTAGTTGTAATTGATCTATATTCACTGGAAACTTATAGTCTTAGGTCAGGTTGACTTTTTACAACTTTCAATATATGGAGAAAGATCCTATGAGATGTCAAAAAAGAATGATTAATCTGAAGAAGTTGATCATTGCATACCCTAGTGGTGGACTAGAAGAATCATAGGTCATGTCCCCAGTGGGGTCTTTTCTTTTGTAGGTCCTATCAGACGTCTTGGTTAAGCAGCTTGTTATTCCAAGTTTACTCCAATCTTGGGTCATGCTTTGGGCCCCAAAGACAAGATTATTGTAATTATATCAGCTGTGGAGATATCACTGTTTGGTACGGCTATTTTTGACCAATCAAACATTACTCACCACCTTGGCTCTCTCCTGCATAATGATCTATTTAATACATGAGCATGGTTGGTGGTTGTGAGGTGACTAAGTCTCCATCAATTACAACACAAGGCCTAGATTTCCTCTGTATTGTTAGGACACGTCCAGACCAAACTTAGACTCTGCCATAGCATAGGCATTATATCATGATATACCTTGTCCAGTGAACCTTGGTTCCGATTTTAACAAAAATGATGCTTTTTGTACATTATTTCTAAGAGAGTAAAAGATCAAGTCCAGGTAGAATAGACTAGAGAGATTTTACATGGTTTGAGCAGGGCTGTTCAAGGAGAAATTGCTTATGATTGCCACACCAATAGTATGAGGACACCAAAGGACTTAACAGAAAGTAGATAGAATCTCTCTGTGTACTTGGCTGTTCTGCAACATGCCCCAATCAACTGGTGATTACAACCGAAACATGAATCAACTGAACCCTTTTCTTGTCATGTTTCCAAAAATGTTTTATCCAGACTTATTAGTTCATCTGCTAGTGTTCTAGGAATCAAAACTATTTAGACTGTGCTTTTTGATGTAAGCTAGAGAAATAAGATATTAAGCAGTTATAAGAGATGCTTTCTGGTTGTTATCTAATGTGAATGCTAAAGCTATAATAAAAGTAACTTTTTAATTGCTAAAAACATGGTAGAACCGAGTGTAAATTATTATTCATTAAATTGTACCTATAAGATTTTGTCCACTAGCTCTTGCCAGTTGCAATTCCCAAAGTTCATGCACATAAAAGGTAATACCTCCAGGAAATCTTCTTTGAAATTCATTGTCCATGCATCGCAAAATACAGCATCTATTGTATACTATGTTAGACTATTTCATCCTTGCATATTTGTTTTCCCAAAGTACCTGATCATTCCTTAGGAAGAATTATACAATTCGGCTCTTTTTAATTGTCAGAAATTGGGCTAGGTCCTTTATTGTATGGAACCACATGCACAAGATTTGAAGCA
Organism: Equus asinus; assembly: GCF_041296235.1. Lineage (NCBI taxonomy): Eukaryota > Metazoa > Chordata > Mammalia > Perissodactyla > Equidae > Equus > Equus asinus. The sequence goes on from NC_091799.1 coordinate 84,697,906, forward strand.
TTCATTTTCAGGATTACTTGTCCAATAATATACAAGTTTTCCAGAAGCCACTCAGCACTTTTCTTTGGTTTCAAAAGAGTGATTAGAGAAGAAATGCATGTGAAATTTTAGCCTATATTCCTATTCTAATGCATATTATCTATATTTTGGCCCCTTTATTAACCCTTCCTTTTTTAAAAATATCTTTGGCTCCCAGATGATTAGTCTGAAGTTACCCCCATATCCTCCATGTGGCCAAGAGAATTCTTGGCCTGACTAAAGATTGTTTTATACAATGGTAATTATTTCATTGTATTATTTCAACTTTATCTAGTGAAGTACCTGTCCAAGTTTAAAAATATTTCCTGAATTAAACTAATCACAGGATTGCTAATAAAGGGCTTCGCATAATTTAGCAAGAAGAATTACATAGATAGGTATCCTTTTAAAACCACATGTCTCATTTTTATATTTTCCAATCTATTTTTCTTTGTGAGTCATATATTGTTTGTCTCAACTTTGAATCTGGGGACTTAGCAAAATGAATATTTTATCTCTTTCTGATTAACATTTCACTCAGGTTTTTCATAACAGACATGCCCCCAAATGCTTCAGAGTTCAAGAAATCTATTAGCTAGACATGACTTTTACTTCTTCTAGATATCTACAACTTGTTCCTGACTCCAAACATGGACTGATTCTGGAGGAGATACTGAACATGAGGAAGGAATTTTGGCTACCCCAATAAAGTGTCTGCTTTTGCGAAAGACTTGAATAATTTTTGAAAAGAATCATTCCAATGTCCATTGTACCAAGCCATTGGGTTTAGCCAAAGATATTAGATTTTCCAATTTGTACTCTAATATGGGTCCATTCGGTGGCAACCTCTTATGTTAAGTGATCCCTGGATCAGATGTTACCAATCATAGCAAGTCTATGAACAAATTATTGGGTTAAAAGCCTACCCAGGAATTCTGGAAACTACAGTTTGCCAAACTGGCTGCACTCTTAGCACCATATCTGACAGACGGATAATCTCCACTCATTTTCCATTTTGGAAAAAGTTTGTCAATATTACATTGAGATTCCAGAGAAATTGGGTATTTGTCCTTCCTGAGGATGTTGTCAACATCAGGGAAGATAACTAAGCAATCCCCTGGGATCTCACTGTAATAGTGGCAGACTTCTGGAAGTATACAGGCGTCATAGCGATACCTTATATTTCCTGTGGACAGTCTATGTATATAGATACATAGAAAATTTTTTCTTTAAATATTATTTACTATTCATAATCATATTTAAATTAATCTTTTGCCTCAAGCAATGCGATATTCTCAAACATAGTTTAATGAAGACTTCTATAAATGATCTCAATCACTTATGTAATGAGCCGGTTACACTATGAGAGCCCTTGTTAGCTGCTTATTCATATTTGATGACTTAGTAAAGGTCACAAATTGATCCAAAACACAGTTGGGCAGCTTGATGAAAGTACAAGACACTACTGTG